>NW_007245857.1:1131028-1142310 GCF_000164805.1 Carlito syrichta | reverse complement strand
TCCTCTGAGGCCTCTGGAGGCCATATCCAGCATGGGGTTGGGGCCTGGGAAAGATGGGGCCTCAGCCTCTCCAGGGACACCTGGAGGTGCATTGACCAGACCCATCAGAGGCCAGGTTTTGGGTGGGCACACACTCTCTGCCCAGGCTTCCTGTACGGGTGTGTAGGTACCACAGAGATCTGCCCAGCCAGAGTCTCAGCCCCACACCCGGCCCAGCCCAAGCTAGGACAGCCACAGGCAAGCATCCCCAGGAGCCCCAGGTCAGCCCCTCAGGGCTTCAGCCCTCCCTCTCCAGCCCAATCCCTGACTCCCACTCCTCAGGCCATGACCTCCTGTTAGCCCTGGTGGTAGCAGGTCTCAGCCCTGCCCAGAAACCCTGAAGCCTCATTCAGGGCCCTGCCCTTCTCCCTCTCACCCCGTGCCTGCCCAGCCTGGGATTTGGCCTGGCACCCCTGCGACATGAGGGGCTTCCCTGGAGGCAGAGGTCCTGGGACCCAGAGAGAAGCCTTCTGCCACTGGGGGTGGGGGGCTTCCTGGAGGAGGCCATCTACTCTGGTGGAGGAGAGAGGTCGTGGACAGCTTCCACTTCATCCTCACCCGAAAACCTCCACGGAGGCTCCCATGGTTGCCCTGGGACCATTTGCCGGGTAAACCATACCCTGATGGGGCTTGCCTGTCTCTGGTCTGAGAGGCCATAGACCAGGACAGCTGGGGTTTCACTTCCATTTTGGGGGGATGACAAGTCACATGAGGAGGCCCTCCCAGCTCTCCCCACCCTTCCTCTCTCCTTGAGCTGCTCACAGCAAGGTTTTTTTGTTTACCAAACACACCACCCCCGCCCAGGGAGGAGCAGAGTTCCTGAGTAGCCCGGGGGTGGGGGAGGGGGATCATGAGCCTGACTCTGGGTCTCAGGTATGTTTCTGCCAGGTACCAAGCTGTGTGACGCTGGACAAGCCCCTTGGCCTCTCTAAGCATGAGTGTTTTCTCCTGTAACATGGGGTCTTACAGTCCCCATCACATGCTGGTGGTTAAAAGAGACTGAGAAAACCACACAGAGCGGGGTCCTGGGCTGGGCATGACTGAAGTATGGTGGCTGAGGCCCCACCCTGTAATCTAACAGACAGAAGACCGAAGGGTGTGATGATTTTTACAGTACCCCAGGAGGTAGGCGCAGTGCTTATTAATCCCATTGCACGGATGGGAATTCTGAGGCACAGCGTGGTTAGGTGACTTGGCCAAAGCACATAGCCAGGAAGCGTAGGCTGGATTCAAACCCAGGCCTGCACCTTGGATCAGCTTGGGACTGGTGGAAGTGTAGGCTCCACCTAGGGCAGGGATGGGGAGTACAGGATAGGTGAATATCCCTAGTGAAGAGCCCAGGAATGGAAGGGGCCAGGGCGGTTGCTCATGCCTGTAATCCTAGCACTTGGGGAGGCCGAGGCAGGAGGATTGGTTGAGCCCAGGAGTTCGAGACCAGCCTGGGCAAAGTAGTGAGACCCTGCCTCTACAAAAAAATTAAAAATTAGCCAGGTGTGGTGGCGCACACCTGTAGTCCCAGCTACTTCGAAGGCTAAAGTGGAAGGATCGCCTGCGCCTAGGAGTTTGAGGCTGTGGTGTGAGCTGCTGTGCTTCAGCCTAGGTGACAGAGACCCCAAAAGGGCGTGGATTGGTTCATTGGCAGATCCTCACTGGGTCTTGCTCTGTAAAGCCCAGAGTGGGGCAGGGGTGGGGAGCATACCAGATAGACTGCTCCTCCCCCAAAAAGGAGACTGCAGTCAAGTCAGTGCCCACACAGGTGTGAGGAAGGAAGGTGGGAAGGCCTCCACAGGACAGGTGGAAGGTGAGCCTCAGTACAGAGGTCCTGAGGCCAGAGAGTCCTGAAGGAGTTGGGCTGGGCCCGTGAGGGGATTGGGGTGGCAGAGGGATACAGAGTGCTTGCCAGGCCCCAGAGGGCCACAGGTAGGAGGAGGACTTTGTCCAGAGACCCAATGGTGTGAGGTCATTTCGGGGCAGAGGGACCAGAGAGGGCTGGGGTACTCAGAAGGTTTTTTTTCTTTTTTTTTTTTGAGTTGGAGTCTCACTCGGTCGCCCAGACTGGAGTGCAGTGGCACGCTCCCGGCCACCGCATCCTCGACCTGCTGGGCTCCGGCGATCCTTCCGCCTCAGCCTTCCGAGTAGCTGGAACTACAGGCGCGCGCTACCACTAATTTTTTGATTTATTGTAGGGACAAGGTCTCACCAAGTTGCCCAGGTGGGTCTTGAACCCGTGGACTCAGGCAGTCCACTCGCCTCAGCCTCCCAAAGTGTTCAAAGTGTTGGGATTACAGGTAGAGCCACCGAGCCCTGCCCTCCAGAAGGTTAATGGATGAAGAGGAAGGACAGGGAGGTTGGAATCAACGAGAACAGCAGGACTGAATCCCGACCCCGCTGTGAGCCTCACAGGCCCCTGGGCTCCCTGGCGCTGGTTTCCTCCTGCCTCAGAGCCCTGGACTGTGTTGTCCTCCCTGCCTGACTTGGGTCCAGCAATGGGCCCAGCATCTGCCCCCCAGCAGAGGTCTGGGTTCCCAGGGAGCACATGGGCAGGATCCTGAGCCTCCTTCCTGGGCCTGGGCAGTGACCAGGAATGTCCCACGCCCCAGACACTGCTGGAGGCTCTCTAGAGACACGGGGCTGGGTGGGGCTGGCCCAGGCATCTCCCCTGCATCCAACCCAACCCCCAGCAGTCCTTGCAGGGTTGGGCGTGAGTCTCCAGCTCTGGGACTCCAGGAGGTGGCTGCCACATGACATCAGTCTTCCCAGAGGCCTCTGGGCTCCCCATGGGATTTGGCTTTTTTTGGTCCGTACGTGGGGAGCAGCTTTACTGTGACACACTTGTGGGGCTGGGGCCACCCAGGGGCTTCTAACACATGAACACTGTCAGGGGAGAGGTGCATGGAGCCTCCATCCTGGGCCAGGCACCTTGCCCTTCAGCACCCCTGCGGTGGGCACGCTCGGAATCCCCATTTTTCAGATGAGAAGCAGAGGTCAGAGAACCTGTGTTCCCAGACACGCAAACCAGGATCATTTGGAGTTGGGCACCCCACGTCCGGGGGCGTGTGTCCGGCGTGGTCTGAGCCAAAGCTGAGAAGCCAAAGCTGGTCTTCACCTGTGGAACCCAGCACATTTCCACGCTGCTTGGAACCTGCCTGAGACCTGTGATGCCCTGCCCAGACCTGGCTCCGTGTGGAAACCCTGTCTGGGAGAGGGAGTAGCTGTTGGCGAGCACAGGGGTCCTCGTTACTAGCTACTCTGTGGCCTCGGGCGGAGGACTTAGCCTATCTGGGCCTCAGTTTTTTCATCCACAGAATGGCCAACCAGTCACAGGAGAGGGTGGAGTTAAAACAGATGAGGACATTAGGAGCACAGTGGCCGCCGCCTGCTTCGTGGTGTGAACAGCAGTGTGTGGCCAGCTGTCCCTGCCAAGCTGAGAAGTGCGGCATTGGTCTGCGGTAGGGATCTCAGAGCTTCAGCCAGGTCCTGGGTGGAAGGTGGCGGTGCCACCCATACCTGGACCTCACCCTGGGGGAGCTCCTGGCCAGCGGCAGGCACTAACAGGAAAGTGAATCAGCAAAGTATAGGTATAGGAGCCTGTGCCGAGAAGGGAGGAGGTCAGAGGACTTCCTGGAGGTGGCAGCCTGTGATTCAAGGCTTCAAACTGAGTAATAGCTGCTTGCTTCATGGTCAGGGAGAGGGACCTTCCAGGCAGGAGGGGGGCGGTGGGTTCCAGGACCCAGAGATGTGGCACTGCCCAGAGGGTCCAGTGCCGTGTGGTGCTTAGCCTCGAATGCCACCCGCAGGACCCCGGGGCTGCCCTGCAAAGCCCTGGGCAGGGAAGTGACTCTGGCCACCAGGGAAGGCAGATGCACCGTGGAGGCAGGAAGCAGGCTGGTGGAACCGAGTTCCCAGGGGTCAAGGAAGGGGTACAGGAGAGAGATCTGGGAGGTAGAAGTGGTCGGACTTGAGGATCGGGTGGATTTGGAGGGCGAGGGAGCGTCAAGGGTGAGGTTTCGGCAGATTCTTACCGAGCTCATCCTTGGAGCAAGGGATTGGGCACACAGTCGTAGACAACACAGGGTCCTGTGCTCCCAGGTCTATACATGTGGTGGAGAAAAGCTAATCAAATAACCACACATAGGTGTGTCTTTACACACTGACAGGTGCTGTGAACAACAGTGATGGCCTGTAATCTGAAGGCAGGGACTGAGTAGAGGGAGAAGGGGGAGTGGGGAGGGAGAGCCAAATGTCCTGTGGCTGGTGGCAGCTTCCCCAGCGGGGCTGTGTGCAAGTAACACAGGCCAAATCTAGCCCTGCCATTCTTATTTATTTACTTACTTATTTATTTATTATTTTAGTCAGGGTCTTGCTTTGTTGCCCAGGCTGTGCTGTGGCATGATTATGGCTCACTGCAGCTTCAACCTCCTGGGCTCAGGTGATCCTTCTGCCTCAGCCTCCTGAATAGCTGAGACTACAGGCACGTGCCACCATGCCACCATGTTTTCTATTTTTTTGTAGAGCCTGCTGCCCAGGCTGATCTCAACCCCCCCGGGGGCTCAAGCAATCCTCCTGCCTCAGTCTCCCAAAGTGCTGGGATTATAGGCATGAGCCCCTGCACCTGGCCACTTTTTTATAAGTAAAGTTTTATTGAAACATGCCACACACATTCCTATACATATTGTCTACAGCTGTCTTCACACCACAGCAGCCAAGCTGAGTGGCTGTAACAGAGACTGGGTGACTCATAAAGCCTAGAAGGTTTGCTTTCTGACCCTTTACGGAAAATGTTTGCCAACTCTTGCTTTGAGGGTTGAGATGAGCAGCGACCAGGGGTGGGAAGCATGGCCAGGTCTTACACTCTCTTGGGCCTGAACATGGATGCATGGGGTGGCTAGGAGCCCCCGCTGTTGGCTAGGGATGCTGTGAAGAGCTTCAGGGGGTGGCTATGGCGGTAGAGAAGGGGTGGGGAGCAGCAGATATGGAGGGGACCCCCTGGTTTCTGACCTGGGTGGAGAAGACTTAAGAGCACAGAAAGGAAGCAGAGTTGGACGAGGTTTGGCCGCAGAATATGTCTGGCACGGCCTGGAGAGGTCACTAGGAGGTTCCTGGTGATACAGACCTGGACTCTGGGGAAGCTGGGGCTGGGGGTGCAGGGTCTTCAGGTCCTGCAGGGACAGTGATTCCTGCTCTTCTAAGAGGAAGGGGCCAGTGGGAGAAGGAAAGAGGAAGGAAGCCTGGTGGGCAA
Organism: Carlito syrichta; assembly: GCF_000164805.1. Taxonomy (NCBI): domain Eukaryota; kingdom Metazoa; phylum Chordata; class Mammalia; order Primates; family Tarsiidae; genus Carlito; species Carlito syrichta. The sequence goes on along the minus strand of NW_007245857.1, from coordinate 1,137,032 downwards.
TGGGGGTGGGGGGCTAGATCCCCAGGCCTCTGGACCACAACTGGCCTCTTCCCTTGCAGCATCCACAACGGGGTGATCGCCGTCTTCCAGCGCAAGGGGCTGCCCGACCAGGAACTCTTCAGCCTCAATGAGGGCGTCCGGTGAGTGCCTGCCCGTCCTACCCTGAGCCTGAGTCTGTGAGTGGCAGGGAGGGCCATCCGTCCTCTAGAGAGCGAGGCTCAAGTTAGCAGTGGCTGCAGAGCCAGGACTTGTTCCCCAGCTGCCACGTGGGCCTTGACCTCTGCCGGCCGTCTTCAGGCCTGGGGGACTGTGCCTCCACCCTCCTGAGGTGGGTCTTCAAGGGCATACAGGGCGGGACTTGGACAGAGGCTGGAGGTAACACCCACAGTTCCCCGCCGGGTGAGCATCGCGAAGGATATTTATTCTGCTAAAGAGGAAGGACCCACCTGCCTAGTGACCGGAGTGTCATTCTTGGAAAAGCAATTACAGCCCGGCCGAATGCCCCTTGTTTCCTGTGACTAGCCGGGAAACGAGGACTGTGAAGCAGCAGGCAGAGACGTGCACCGGTGTGCCCACAGAGCTGCTGCCAGCTTCGAGGGAGTGTGCAGTCACCGTTTGTAGTGGAAGAGGCTGAAGCTCAGAGAGGTCAAGAGACTTGCCCGGGGTCACACAGCTGCTTCACGGAGGTGTTTCCCAGCTCTGTGCTGTTTCCCTCAAGCCCTGCCCTTTATTACCTTGTCCCTGTGTCAAAGAATACTTGGGAAAATAGGCAGTAAACTTTCCCCTCATGATCAGGGCGGGAATAAAGGTGGGCAGGGCAGATTTTTATACATAGGCACCCCACCCTTGTGGCAGAGCTGAAAGGGTGCTTACATGCGGGTAAGCTGAGGCCCGGTATGTTACCGCTTACATGTGGGTAAGCTGAGGCCCGGTATGTTACTTGTTGAGGTGTGTCCTGCTTTTCTCTGGTTCACCCAGCCAACTGGGGCCCCAGGAGCCTGTTTTCCTGATAAACCTCTGCTTGGGAAAACAGGAGTTCTTAAGAACCTACAGAGACTGTTGGGTGTTTAAACAACAACCAAAAAAGGGAAATGTTTTAATATTCATGAGCACAGCCCCCAGCATTCACACTTCCTGCCCCTCTAGTCCCTCTGATCCTGAACAGCCTTGGTAGTCACCCAGCTCTGTTGGGCTCCTCCTCCCCACGGGCCAGCCCAGCCTGACCCTCGGGGGCTGACTCAGCAGGTGTCTCCCCAGGAGTGTGTGCTGGGGTGGGGCACAGAGAAGCTGGCCCAGCCTCCTCTCCCAGCCCCGGGGTCCTTACCCAAGGAAATAAGCAGAAATCGGGAGTGGTGTGAGACTTCAAGCTTCTGGGTAGTTAGGTTATTTGGGGCAGCTTCATTTTAGCCGGTTCAAAATTAAATGCTGGGAATCCTTAAGTAATAAAAGCAGGGTTGGGAGGCATGGTGGCTCTTGCCTGTAATCCCAGCACTTTGGGAGGCCGAGGTGGGAGGATTGCTTGAGTTCAGGAGTTTGAGACTAGTTTGGGCAACATAGTGAAACCCTGTATTTACAAAAAATGGAAAAGAATGAGCTGGGCAGGGTGGCGCATGCCTGTAGTCCTAGCTGCTCTGGAGGCTGAGGCAGGAAGCTTGCCTGAGCCCAGGAGGTCAAGGCTATGGTGAGCCACAATCATGCCACTGCACTCCAGCCTGGGTGACAGAGTGAGACCTCTACTTAAAAAAATAATAGCAACAACACAGGGTCTTTTTATTGAAGCCTTGCTCTGTGCCAGCCTTGGGCCAGGAGTTTTTCCACACCTTAAATTCACCCACTGTTCACTGCGGCCCTGAGGGATGGGTGCCTTATTATCTCCATTTTATCTATCTATCTATCTATCTATCTATCTATCTATCTATCTATCTATCTATCTATCTATCTATCATCTTTTGAGTTGGAGTCTCACTTTGTTGCCCAGCCTGGTGTGCAGTGACACACTCACGGCCTCCGCAGCCTTGACCTGCTGGGCTCAGGCAATCCTTCCACCTCAGCCTTCCAGGTAGCCTTCGTGCACCACCACACCCAGCTAATATTTTGATTTATTGTAGAGACAAGGTCTTGCCAAGTTGCCCAGGCTGGCCATTTTTTTTTTTTTTTTTTTGAGTTGGAGTCTCACTCTGTTGCCCACACTGGAGTGCAGTGGCCGCTCCTAGCCACCGCAGCCTCGACCTGCTGGGCTCCGGCGATCCTTCCGCCTCAGCCTTCCAAGTAGCTGGAACTACAGGCGCGCTACCAGGGCCGGCTAATTTTTTATTTATCGTAGCGATGAGGTCTCGCCAAGTTGCCTAGGCGGGTCTCAAACCCGAGGGCTCAGGCAATCCACTCACCTCAGCCTCCCAAAGGCGCAGGATTACGGGGTGAGCTGCTGAGCCCGGCTCCAGGCTGGTCTTAAACCCCTAGACTCAGGCAATCCTCTCACCTCTGCCTCCCAAAGTGCTAGGATTACAGGCATGAGCCACTGTGCCTGGCCTATTATCTCCATTTTACAGACGAGGAGACTGAGGTACAGAGCTGCTCACTGGCACAGGACTGGTGAGCAAAGCTAGAGCTTAGACTTTCTGCCCCACTCCAGGGCCTGTGGGTCATTCAGAGCTTGCTCCTGCCCCCACCCCGTCTTGATCACATGATCACATTAAATTATGTGACATTTATTAAGCATTAAACCCATAATTGGTCACTAGCTTTGATCCCATGAGAATCTGTGTCCAGAGGCATTGATTGCACCAGTGCTGGAATGCTCCCACTCTGTTCTTAAGGCTGGCTAATGAGATTGGAGGGAGACAGGGGTGTTTCCTCAGCCATTCCCAGGCCTAGATAGATGGATAGGGCCAGGAATGAGGAAGAGTGACTGAGGACTCCGAAGTCTGGCCTTAAGGAAACAGGAATTCGTAACAGCCTAAAAAGTCTGTTGGATGTTTAAACAACAACAAAAAAAAGGAAATGTTTTAATATTCACAAGCATAGCAGCAGACACAGCTCCAGCATTTGTACTTCCCAATGTGTATGTGTGTGTGTATATATTAAATGTGTGTGTATATACATCTCTTAAAATACACGTACAATATATATACACATTTATACATGTATACACACACATAGGGTGCAAAATAATGCATATCCATTTTTTTCTTTTTAAAGTATCTTTTAGTGCTTTTTAAAAAGAGATGTGGGGTACAATTCAAGATTAGGTATACAACTGGTCATTGTACAGGTAAAGTTTGGGCCTCTCTCTGGTCCCTACTTCGCCTGGTTTAAAATCATGTACCCTTATTGATATTATGTCCCCCCACCCTGGCAGTTTCTGGCTACTGCCAATCCCTTTCTTGTAGTATTATGATAGGTGTTCAAGATCCACTTATGAGTGAGAATATGTACTCAGTTCTTTGTTTCTGTGATAGATCACTCACTATTATAGATGCTAAATCCATCCAAGTCGCTGTATACATTTTAAGAAAGGAAAAAACTGTATTAAAATTATAATACTCAATATCTACTTGCCTGGTGCATGGTAATGCTAGCATTTGAGTGAGTCATACTACACATTGTTACCGTAATTAAGTTCAATTTAGAAAAGTCATACATGGATAACATCTCTTAGAACATGTATTCTTTTTTTGAGACCCTTGGTATATTTTTGCTGAGATATGATTAACATACCGTAAAATTCACCCTTTTCTGGACGTATGTATGTGTGTATTTTAGAGACAAGGTCTCGCTCTGTTGCCCCAGGCTGATCTCAAACTCCTGGGCTCAAGCGATCCTCCCGCCTCAGCCTCCTGAGCATGAGCCACTGCACTTGGCCAGATATGTTTTCATTTTATGGGTCACATGGTGTCTTTGCTTTACTTTTGGGGGGTCTACCCATCTTTTTTCCACAGTGGGTGCACCGTATCACACTCCCACCTGCCAGGCATGAGCAGTATGGGAAGGTTCTGTTTCTCCACATTCTTACCAACACTTGTTATTTTCCGGTTCTTTGATTCTAACAATAAGCGCAGGTGTGAAGTGGTGTCTCACTGTGGTTTGGATTTGCATTTCCCTGATGACTGATGATGCTGAGCATCTTCTCGTGCTTAGTGGCCATTTGTAGATCTTTGGAGACATGTCTGTTCACATTCTTTTTTTTTTTTGAGTTGGAGTCTCACTCTGTCACCCAGACTGGAGTACAGTGGTACACTCCCAGCCACCGCAGCCTCGACCTACTGGGCTCTGGCAATCCTTCCACCTCAGCCTTCCAAGTAGCTGGAACTACAGGCGTGCGCTTCCATGCCCGGCTAATTTTTGGTTTGTTTTTTTTTTTTGAGTTGGAGTCTCACTCTGTTGCCCAGACTGGAGTGCAGTGGCTGCTCCCGGCCACCGCAGCCTCGACCTGCTGGGCTCCAGTGATCCTTCCGCCTCAGCCTTCCAAGTAGCTGGAATTACAGGCGTGCGCTACCACACCCGGCTAATTTTTTTATTTACTGTAGAGATGAGGTCTTGCCAAGTTGCCCAGACGGGTCTTGAACCTGCGGGCTCAGGCAATCCACTCACCTCAGCCTCCCAAAGGCACGGGATTACAGGCTGAGCCACCGAGCCCGGCTTTAATTTTTGCTTTTATTGTAGAGATGAGGTCTCGCCAAGTTGCCCAGGCAGGTCTCGAACCCGCGGGCTCAGGCAGTCCATTCACCTCAGCCTCCCAAAGTGCTGGGATTACAGGCTGAGCCACCGAGCCCGGTTTGTTCACATTCTTGACCTGTTTTTTTGTTGGGTTATTTGTCTTCTTCTTGTTGAGCTGTGAGAGTTTTCTTACATATTGAGTCTAGACCCTTCTCAGATGCTGATTTGCAAATCTTTTCTCCCTCTCTGGGAGTTGTCTTTTTACTTGCTTTACAGTGCCCTTTGAAACAGGGAAGGTTTAATTTGGATGAAGTCCAATTGTCTGGCCATCTTTCTTGATCTTTTCCTTTGATCACCTTTCTTCTAAGGTACAGAAATGGATGTACTTTGCATAACAATTTTTCCAGATGGAAAAAACTCTTGGAGGATAAGTCACCCTGGGTTGCAGAGTCCTGCCCATGTAAGGACCCAAGCCTCTTTTTGTGTGGATGGCTGTGGATGGCATTGTTCCTGAAGGATACCTCGTGTGACCCGCCTTCTTAGAATCTGAGGCTCCAGGTGCCCTGGCTGTGTTCAGCCGTGAAGGCCATTTCCCCTGTGTTCCATATTCCTGTGTCTTTGATGTCCCTGCAGGGTGCCAGGACGTCTGTCTGGGGCTGCCCATCACCAGCATCTGGGGTGACTGCTGCTGGTCTGCCTTGGACTGTGACCATGTGTAGCCGAGTCCTTGGGGCGATGCAGGAGCTCTGGTCCCCTGCTCCAGTCCCTGCAAGGCTTTTCCTGCCTCCTCCTGGGCTCCTGCCTGAGTCGTAGATGATCCATCCCTACCCAGCTCAAGCATAGGGTCCTGATGGTCCTGTCGTCCCCAGGAGCCAGCAAACCCCCCCGGATGGATTGCCCCAGGCCTCTGCCTTCTGACCCGCTAGTCCTTTCCCCTACCTGTCTTTCCTGAGGTTGATAACCCAGATAACACCCAGGCTATCTCCCTGCCTCCTCCACCCTATCCCCAGGGCCTGGGATTTGCTGCAGCCCCATTCCCAGCTGCAATTTGAGGCCACCACCCTCCCTTCTTCCTTCCTTGGTTGGGATCCCCTTTATTCCCAGCATGCATGGGGCTGGCTCAGGCGCTCCACTTAGGATGTGATTCCTCCTCCCTGCTGTCAGCTCAGCTGAGGTCAGGCAACTGGGCCAGCAGCCTGTCAGCAGGTCCCACGGGGGACTGCTTGGTTTACGCTACCTCGATGTTAAGTTTCCCATGAGCTGGGCTCGGTGGCTCAGCCTGTAATCGCGCGCCTTTGGGAGGCTGAGGTGAGTGGATTGCCTGAGCCCGTGGGTCCGAGACCCGCCT
>NW_007245857.1:1117112-1130989 GCF_000164805.1 Carlito syrichta | reverse complement strand
GCCAGGCGTGGTAGCGCATGCCTGTAGTTCTGGCTACTTGGAAGGCTGAGGCGGAAGGATCGCTGGAGCCCAGCAGGTCGAGGCTGCGGTGGCCGGGAGCGGCCACTGCACTCAGGCTGGGCGACAGAGTGAGAATTCAACTCAAAAAAAACAAAAAAACAAAAACGTTTCCCATGGTGCCAAGCTGGGTAGGCCTCCTCCGCATATCCCCTAGGAAGGGTATCTGCTTTTAACCTGCAGGACTAGGGAGCCAACCTTGAGTTCCCCAATCCAACCTTTGAATTCATCACGTGCCCTCCCAGAGCCTCAGTGTCCCCATATGAGTGAACATGGCTCCCACCTTGTCAGCTTTTGCATGGCTGGAGTTGGTACAAATAGTCTGCAGCCCTGTCTGGAACGTCTATGCTCACGGACCAGGAACAAGGGTCTCCCAGGATGGGATCCCAGGGTGCTGTCAGCTACCAGATGGAAGCCACCCACCCATTTAGCATTCATTTTGAGCACCTTCTACGGGCAAGCCTTGGAGGCTGACGAGGCCATCGGCAACATTCCCGGGCAGAGGCAGCGGGGCCCTCACCACCAGTGGTCAGTACATGGGGCCACCCTGTGGGTAAAATGGGGTTGCTCAGCCACTGGCACCCTTCACACTGTCCAGGTAAAGGAGTGGATGGAAGGAGAAGCCTAAGGAACAGGAACCCGCTGGGCGGCCGGGGCAGAGCCACTGCCCAGGCAGGGCTTCATTAGAACCACTCCCGGTTTTCTAGCCTTCTCAGGCTGAGGGGCTGCTTAGCCCTGAAGGAAGCTTCCATTCATTTCTTCATCAGTGTCCACGCCTGCATCACTCACCATAGGCCAGGAGGGCGCAAGGAAGACCCTACAGAGCTGCCCGTGATCCAGTTGACCCCCAGACCGTCCTGCTCCATATTCAGATAGATCCGGCCACAGACGAGGATGCCGAGGCCCACAGTGGTGGGGTCTTGCCTGGTGTCACGTGACCAGCAAGTGTCAGGGCCTGCCCCCAGCCCTGACCTGCCACAGGGACTCCGGGATCAGTCTCGGCCTTTACAGAGAACCCTCCCTTCTTACCCAGTGCCCTCACTCTCTGGCCTTGTGGTGAACTTGACATACACGCTGCCTGGACATGGGATCACTCCACGAGGTCAAGCCCATGGCTTAGTCCTTGAAGGACTAGATGGCTGGTCCAGGGAACAGCGGAAGCCTGGGGAGAGAGGCGGGCTGCTGGGGTGGGGGCTGCCCAAGGAGGGTCACTGGGGGCACCCTTGTCTATGGCCAGGGGGTCGATTCCAGCCTTGTTAATTCCACTGCTGCTGATTTCACAATTGTGCAAGAAAGGACATCGGGTCTCAAAGTTGGCCCTGCTGCCAAGAGAAGCTGCCAGCCTGGGTGCAGGCCCAGGCTCTAGGACTGTCTCCCTACAACTGCTCTATCAGCCTGAACCTCAGTCTCCCTATCCATAAAATGGGGACATTTAATACCACCTGTCAGATAGTTGTGGACAGAGGTCTATAAAGTGGCACAACTTTGCTGGGCACCTGAGAACCATTGAGGAAACGTTATTGTTTCCAGAAAATTCTTTAGCTCCTGCCCAGATCCCCAGGTGCCAGTGATGACCAGGTGGTTAGGATGTGGGAGCCACTCCATCCCAGTGGCTGAGGTGCTGGTTACCTGGGCCCAGGTTACCTGACCTCTCTGGGCTTTGCTCCCGAGTCCCAGTCCCCTTGGCACTAGTCAGGGCAGCCAGCCTTGAACTGGGTTCCAGCTTACAGCTCCACCAGGAAGATAAAGTGTAGCCACCTCAGAAGGGCCTCTGGGGACAAGAGCACCCACTCACTGGGTAGGGAAGAAAAGCAATGCCATTGCCACCACGGCTGGCCTCCAGATCCAAGGTTAAGACAGCAGACCGGGGCAGGAACAGTTGACTTTGTCACCTGTGACTGCAGGTGACCAGGGCACAGTGGGAAAGGTGGGCCACCTGCAGGGAGCGAGCCTTATTTGGGCTTTTTCTTGAGTATGTTGCTTTTGCAAAATCCAGCTAGTGCTGTCTTTGTGCGGCAGTGCAGGGCCCCCAAAATGATCATGCAAATTGAAGCTGTACAAAGCCCTCTTAGTGAACCACAGGGAAAATAACAATTGTTCCGTGATCTTTTGAAATTTTTGTTGGAAGCTGGGGTGCAGTGGCTTACACCTGTAATCCTAGCGGTTGGGGAGGCCAAGATGGGAGGATCGCTTGAGCCCGGGAGTTCGAGACCAGCCTAGGCAACATAGCGAGACCTCATCTCTACAAAAAACGAGAAAATTAGTCTAGCATGTTGGCGTGCATCTGTAGTCCTAGCTACTCAGGAGGCTGAGGTGGAAGAACTGGCTTAGTCCAGGAGATCAAGGCTGCTGTGAGCTGTGGTCATGCCACTGCACTCATGCCTGGGCGACACAGTGAGACCCCAATTCAAAATAAAAAATAATAATAAAAATTAAAAAACCTTTTTTGGAACATTAAAGGTTCTCTTACTTTTTTTTTTTTTGAATTGGAGTCTCACTCTGTTGCCCAGGTTGGAGTGTAGTGGCACACTCACAGCCAAGACATCGACCTGCTGAGCTCGGGCGATCCTTACGCCTCATCCTTCCAAGGAGTTGGAACTACAGCCACATGCCACCATGACCGGCTAATTTTTCTTTTTTCTTTTTTTTTTTTTTTTTTTATGTATTGTAGAGATGAGGTCTTGCCAAGTTGTGCACGCTGTTCTTGAACCTGTGAGCTCAGACCATCCTCTCGCCTCCACCTCCCAAAGTGCTGGGATTGCAGGAGTGAGCCACTGTGCCCGGCTTCTTACTATTGATTATAAATGTACAGAGAAATGAAAAAGATAATATGGTAAAATGAATATTTAATACACTAATTAAAGTTTTTAAGGAACAAAATAGTTTGAACAGTGTTTGCTTGTTCAGCGCACATTGTCACCTTTCATCTTTGTTGGCCATTTTTATAAAATGCCATGTGAGTTTATTACTGGGAGACAAGGAGGCAACACAACTACACACCTTGATGTCTGGGCCTGACCTGAGAGAGAGAGAGATAGATAGATGCTCAGGGACCAATCACAGGCCGACTTTTAAAGAAGCGACACGATTGGTCACTGGTCCTCATGCACATCTGTGACCTGGATTGTAATCTGTGGACTGGAGAGCCCGCAGCAAGCTTGTACTTGATGCAGAGTGCCTGGGAACTGAAATTTGAACCACGTGGTTGGGGTGAGGTGTTACTTAACTGCAATCCCTGAACTCATAGGTATCAGAACCATGCAAAGTGAGGACTGCCTGTACTTCAGGACAGATAGCAAGTTTTCCTGATAAAAATCAAAATTTCTGATCTGTTTGATTGAGAACATAAAGGCTGTTAGTGAAGTAGTTAAGGGGTCTTGGGTCCCCCGTAGTGACCATGTCTACGTGTTTCCAGTCCAGGTTGGTGATGTCCTGGCCTCCTCTGCCCCTGGAGGTGTGGCATAAGAGTCATGCTCAGCACTGTGTACAAAGGATGAGGTTCAGACCCAGACTCTGGCGTGTCCTGTGTGGCCTTGGACTAGTCACTTGACCTCTATGAGCCTCTCTTGCCTCCCCCGTAGAAGGGGAGCCCTAATCAATGCAAGCCACAGGGTCAGTGAAGACTGAAAGAGCTGCTCTGGAGCAAAGCAGGAAACACTTGGCCAGACTCTGGAGGGGGAGAGGAGAAACCTAGGCATCTGGGATTTGGGCAGGTGGGAAGAAGGAGTGAACCAGGTGTTACAGGCCCAGCCCTGCTGGAGAAAGCATGAGACGCAGCGGCCTTCATTTTCATGGGGAGACCTGGAACTAGAGGCCAACCCAGCCCTTGTGGCTCTGGACAGGTGGGACTTGCCTACCTCTCATGTTGTTGGGCCGAGCAGGTTGGTCTCCTGCTGCCCAAGAAGCCCCCACCCATCCCCAGGACCCCCACTCTGGAGCCATATGGCCTGTGACTCACTCTTGTCTCTCCTTCTGCCCACAGGCAGCTGCTGAAGACAGAACTGGGGTCCTTCTTCACAGAGTACCTGCAGGTGGGTGAGCTGTGCTCTCCAGCGGGGTTGGTGGTGCTTCCTGAGTGACCAAAAAGGATGGGGTGGGAGGGTCACCTGCTCTTGGTGGATATGAAGCACTAGCTCCTCCATTGTCTGCCTGGGGTTTCAAGGACTCACCTTGCCATGGCTCAGTTTCTCCAACGTGGATTACTGTAAAGTTTAAATGACATGATGCAGGTGAAGTCTTAGTACTTTGCTGGCACCTGATGGGGCTCAAAGTTTTGTTATTATCCATCCCCTACCCCACCCCAAATATCAGTCTAGGGTCCCAGACATCATATTTGGGTCATCTGCACAGCCCCAGTGCCCGGAGCCACGTGGTGACAATGGTAGCTGTGACATCAGCATCACCCATCGCCTCTGTCCCAAGTGCTACAGTTAATACTCACGTACCCCATGTGGCCCACAGGCCTGCTGGGGACATTTGGCACCTGAGTTGATGACAACATGGGGTTGGATGGGACCTTGGGGCTCAGAGAGGCAAGATGCTCTGCCTGACATCGCACAGCAAGGGAGAGCCACGCAGCATGCATGGCCCGGTGCTCCTTCAGCTTCCAGGGCTGGTGTGGATGCCCAGCCCAGCTTTGGGCATCTCATCGAACCTTAGAGGAGATCGCCCTCCTTGCCCCCAGGTAGGCCTGTGATTCTTTCCATCACATGATTTTAGAGTTTTTAAGAATTGCTATTACTGGGCACAATGGCTCATGCCTGTAATCCCAGCTCTTTGGGAGGCGGAGACGAGAGGATTGCCTGAGCCCATGGGTTCAAGACCCGCCTGGGCAACTTGGCGAGACTTCATCTCTCTAATAAATCAAAAAATGATCCGGGCATGGTAGCGCGTGCCTGTAGTTCCAGCTACTTGGAAGGCTGAGGCGGAAGGATCGCCGGAGCCCAGCAGGTCGAGGCTGCGGTGGCCGGGAGCGGCCACTGCACTCCAGTCTGGGCGACAGAGTGAGACTCCAACTCAAAAAAAAAAAAATTATTATTGCCAGGAGGATCGCTTGAGCCCAGGAGTTCGAGACCAGCCTGGGCAACAAAGTGAGACCTCATCTCTACAAAATAATTTAAAAATCACCTAGGCCCAGCTTCTTGGGAGGCTGAGGTGGAAGGATCCCCTGAGCCCAGGAGTGAGACTGCACTGAGCTGTGATTGTGCCACTGCACTCCAGCCTGGGCAACACTGTGAGATCCTGACTTAAAAAAAAAAAAAAAAAAATTATCTAACAGCTTCATTGAGATAATTCACAGACCGTCCTATTCACCCATTTAAAGCCTACAATTTAATGGCCTCTAGTGTATTCACAAAGTTGTGCAACCATCACCACTATCTAATTCTCATGTCAAAAAGAAACCCTGTCCCCATCAGCAGTCACTCCCCACTCTCCCCCTATGCCAGCACAAGGCAGCAGCTAACCTCCCCTCTGCCTCTGTGGACTGGCCTGTTCTGCATGTCTCATATCGGGGTCACACAGTACATGGCCATCCATGTCTGGCTTCTATCAGTTGGCATCATGTTTCCAAGGTTCATCCACACTGTAAGTTGAGTCTGCACCTCATTCCTTTATATGGCCATGGAACGTTCCAGTGTGCGGCCAGACCATGTTTTGTTTATCCATTCTTCTGCTGGTGGACGCTTGGGTGGCCTCCACCTTTGGGCTGTTGTGAATAGTGCTGAGACCACGCAGTCTGGTTCTCAGCTGAGCTGCCCCAGGTGGCGTACACAGGGGCCATGTGGTGCAAGGTGGCCAACAGGCCAGCCCTTCTGTAATTCGGCCCCCTCTTTCTTCAAAGTCCCTTCTTCACCATGGGACATGCAAGACAGCCGACTGTCCAGCTCAGCCCAGAGCAGGGGACAATAGGCTTGGCCTGTCTCTCAGGGTGTCCCTGTGGTCACCTCTGGTCTTGTGACAACCCCAGGCTGGCTTGGTGGTTGCCTCCCAGGCTGAGCTGAGGTCCGGGCTCTGCGGCAGGTGGGCTGTGGGCCCTCTGTGAACCTCCCCCCATCTGGGCCTTGGCTGCTTGGTGGTGGACTCTCAGAGGCCCTGCTGGCCAGGACACCCCAGGTACCCCCTGGAGCAGTGACAGCACCTCTGTGTTTCCCCTCAGAACCAGCTGCTTACAAAAGGCATGGTGATCCTTCGGGACAAGATCCGCTTCTACGAGGGTGAGTGTGGTGGCCCCGTGGCCAGGACCACGTGCGGAGCTGGGCTGCATGCTGATGTGCCTGCTGGGTGTCGTGCTGCCTGCTAGGAGTCTGGCGTGACCGGGCTCCAGGTGGGAGGCATGGCTCTCTGGTCAGGAGCGATTGGAAAGGCCCAAACTGGCCTATAGGGACAGCAGGGCTGCGATCTGTACCCAGGTGAGGACCCCAGGTGAGAGTCTGTCTCCAAACCTGCTGGAGCCCCGGGGGGGGGGGGGGGGGAGTGCTGTGAGTCATCAGGAGAGGGCGCCTGTCTCACCTCATTGCCTGTGACGCAGTCTGGCTCTGGTGAAGCCCATCCCCGTGGCCTGGAGAGGCCTCGTCCAGGTCTTGGAGTCTCAGAGGAGAACCAGTGTAGGGCTGAGTCTCTCTGATACCTGTGAAAGAAGGAGCCCAGAGCTGAGCCCCGTGATGGGCGTGCTTTCTTTTCATGCTTATACCCACCCCTTGGGGCCTTCAGGTCATTGTTCTCAAATGGGGACAACATATGATGACAGGTGATCTGCCCATGGCCACACTGCCAATCAAGGGTGGAGGCAGAATTTGAGCCCAGGTCTGCCTGACTCCAGGGCACACACCCTTTGCTTCTCAAGGCCCCCAGAACCCCTGCTGGCCTCACTCTCTGGCTCAGAGCTCAGCAGGTGGGTGGAGGGCCTTGACCACATGCCGGGTCCTGGCACCCCCGGGCTCCCAGGGTCTGAGGAACTTTGGCAGCTGCTGAGGTGCACACGTCCTTATAGGAGTGAGCTGGCGTGGGGAAGGTCAGGGGAGGGGAGGGGAGGTTCAGGCCGGCTCCCAGTGTGCCCGCCCTGAGGTGGGCTCAGGCTCCTACACTCTGTTGAACACCCGTTAGGCACCAGGCCTGGGCATATGTGTCCTCTGTGCTGGATGCTGGCCCAAGCGTTTTCCATCTGCTGATTCTTTTTATGCCCCACAACCCTGCAAAGACACCACCATCATCATTGCCAGTGGACATATGGGGAAATTGAGGCATGGCGAGGTTTAGTGTCTCACCCAGCCCGCATACTGCAGAGCAGACGGCCGGCTCTGCAGCTTACACTTGTCGAGGCCTCCCTCCACCCTAGAAGAAGGAATGTTAGCCTGTTCCACAGAGCCAGACACTGAGGCCTGGAGGCCTGATGTGCCCTGATGAACTTGAAACTGTGTGACCCATGTTCCTTCCTCTCCTCCATGAGAAAGGCTGTGAGAACCATCAGATCCGGCAGGGAGCACAGGCAACTGAGACTCTGGGACAGCTTCCTGGAGGAGGCAGCGTCTTGGCTGGCAGGCCAGAGCCGGCGACATTTGGCACCTGGGGAGGATGCCCTCCCACGCCCCTCTCCTGACTCGGCACATTCCAGCGGTGCCCATGCCTCCCACCGGCTCCAGCCCAAGGGAGCTGGGACTGTCAGAGAAGGAGTGCTTTGTGTGGTGTGGTGGAGCTCTGCCCAGGGCAGCTGGGTCCACCAGGCCTCCTGGTGGTGGGTACTGCCCGGCGGAAGGGGCAGAGGGCCCTCTGGGAAGCCCCACCCAGGGCTCAGCCTCTCCCCTGCCTTGTCAGCCCTCCTTGACCTCCCCAGGCCTGGGGAACAGGCACAGGGCGGCAGAGGCCCTGGCTCCCAGTTCCCCTGTAGCTACAGAGAAACATCGTTGCCTCTTTGGCCTCAGCATTCCTACCTTAGCACTCTGGTTTAGGAAGCGGCTCCATCCACGCTTCAGACCCAAGTGGCCTTCAGGGACTGGAGAGGGAGGCGACGCGGGCTCTTCCCCTCAGGGACTCGCAGCCAACTGGGGAGACAGACATGGACCAGACGACAACAGTCCAGTGTGATGAATGTGAGGGTGTACAGGAATCCCGGGAAAGGGTTAGTTCCACCTTGGCAGTCAGGGAGGGCTGCAGAGAGTTGACGGGCCTTGAGTCGGGCGCAGACTCTGGTGTGTTCCGGAGGACATCTGGCCCCACCAGCCCCTCGCAGCGGGGAAACAGCTCCCTCCTCATCCTGAAGCGTGCTCAGGAGCCCCCTCTTCTGCTGCTCGCCCCGGTCTGGGGCCCAGACTGCTCCTTGCAGGCAGGAGGGGACAGATGGAGGAAGGTGGCCCCACCTGGGGCAGCCAGAACCACACCGCTTGCCTTCCCTTCAGCCTCTAGTGAGGCCTGACTTCAGCCCTGAGGTGGAGGCTATGCGTGCAAGGGCATGGCTCCGTAGTCTCTGGCTGGCTTATGGGAGCCAGCACTGTGGCAGCCAGAAACCTAGGGACTCTGGGAGGACCCCTGCCCCTCTGCCGCCAGACCCTGGGACCTGCCGCCTCTTGTCCACCAGAGAGCGTAAACTTGGTGCCGGGCATGTGACCAGGCCCACCCACAGCCTTTGCATACTCTCCTCTGAGCCTGTGTTCGGTAGCCCCCTGCCAGACCCCCTTGGCCTGCTCTACCAGGGCCCCCACTTGTGGCCTATGTCACTGCTACGTGGTCCTCGCTGTCCCTGGGTCTCCCTGATGTGGGCTGAGGCCTGAGCCAGCCCAGCCTGATTGGTTCCTGTCTCTGAGGCCTATGCAGTTGGCCCTCAACAGTTCTGGATGGAATAAAGGAGAGACAGACAGATGCTGGTCTGCCCCAGGTCAGAGCCAGCAGGGAGCCACGGCCACCATGTGGCTGGTGACCTGCGGGTGCTAGCACCTGCTGCGGCCAGGCTCGAGCCAAGACACGGCACACACACTCCTGGCCACATCGTGCCAGCCACAAGCACTGAGTGCAGTTCAGCTGTCAACCTGCCCACGTGGAGATGTTTCTCACACCTGTTTTATAGAGGATGCCTCTGACTCTGACGCCCCTGACAGCCTCCTTCCCTGAAAGGCCCCCGGGTGACCGTCCCTGGCCAGGAGCCCAGCCAGCAGGCAAGGCTGCCTTTCCCGGCCTCTCTCTCGTCCATGTGCAGCTCCAGTCAGGCTGGATTCTGCATTTTACATCTGCTTTCCGCCGCATTTCCGCCCCGTAGGCTGGAGGGTGGCCTGCGCTCAGCAGAACCCTGGGCTGGCGGGCACCCAGAGCCACCCCACGGCTGGCCCAGGGACTGGGCCGCCTTTCTTCCTGCTGCCACGGCAGGGAACTGAAGGAACTTTGTGTGCAGGCCTGGCTCCGCAGGATGGCAAGCATCCACCTGTCCCAGGCATTGCTACTGGCCTCCATTGCCCTTGGAGCCAGGTGTGGCCACCTGGGAGGGCTGAAAGTAGCAGACGGGCCACACAGGGGGCTGGGCCGGTCCCCTCTGGGGCTGCCCCAATTCGGCTCTGCCCCCAGTGCCTCACACCCCCACAGACCTGTGGGCCTGCGGAAAGGGATCGAGGCCTAAGGAGAGTTGAAGGCCCTTGTCCGGCCTCTTCGTTCCCATGGGAATCTCGAAGCGGTCTGGTCTGAGGTGCAACCTAGGAGGCCAGCCCATGGGTGGCGGCTGTTCCTTCTTCACTCGGAGACACTTGCAACACCAAGATCTTCTCTACCCTGTTGCTAGTCTGGTTTCCAGGTGGGGTCCCTCCAGGCCGCAGAGGCCTTGGGGACACATGCTGGGACCTGCTCATCCCTGGACCCAGCAGCCCTCCTCCCAGCTCTCTGCTCAGTCCAGACAGAAAGACCAAGGGTTCCATACATTGCCTATCCCAGTAGAGCCCCAGCTGACTTGGGGAGCTTGGCTCTCCCTGTCCCCCGAGGGCCACCCCTCCCATAGCTGGCAGAAGTGCCCATAGGGCTTGTCCCGAAAGCTGCTTTCCACCTATGTGCTTCAGAGATTCCCATGCCAAGCTGTGCCATCCTGTGCTATCAATCTGGTGAACCCAGCCCCCGTATCCGACAACACCTCCTCCAGGAAGCCTCCCTCCCTGCCGGCCTCTCCACCCTCTCTCCTCCCTTGGATGTGATGAAGCTGCTGGAAGTGGTCTCCGTGACTCCCCAGACCTCACCACAGGCAGCCCGGACTGGCCCGGCCCCAGGCCCTTCCAGTTGCTGACCATGGCCCACCCTCTTCTCAGAGGCTCAGCCTCTGTACCTGCTCCATGGCAGTCGCCCTTCACTGCTGTCCTTGTAATTGCTGTTCTGTGTTCTGTGTCCCTGTCGTGTGATGGACCTGGGGCTGTCTGGGGCCTGGCTGGTCCCCAGTATCCAGCGTCAGGCCTGGCACAGAGTAGGCGCTCTGTAGGTGTTTGTCGGGGGAACCAAAGGGTGCACAGACTGGTGGGAGAGGGATGGTGATAGGCAGGTGATAGGTGGGTGAGTTCTTCAACTGCGTGTTTTCAGGAGGATCTGATGAGACTAGGCTGTGAACTAAACTCGTACCTGTGCTGGTCTCACCTGTGTGGGTCTGGTACTTGGCAGGCACGGGAACTGGCCGCTGGCATCTGCTACCAAGCCCTGTGCCACACACCTCATGCCTTGGTCCCGCCATCAGCTCGGGGAGGTTGGGCCGGCTACTCCCATTTTGCAAATGGGCAAGCCGAGGTCAAGCAGCAGGCCCAGGGCCACAGAGCCCATGTGCGATAGGACTGAGAGCCGCCTCTAGAGTCCTTCGCTCCCATGTCCCCCGGCCCGTCCTGAGAGGGGGGGTGTCTGCCAGAAGCCGTTGTGGCCCAGTGGTGACGGCCCCCATGCCCACAGGGCAGAAGCTGCTAGACTCGCTGGCAGAGACCTGGGACTTCTTCTTCAGCGACGTGCTGCCCATGCTGCAGGCCATCTTCTACCCTGTGCAGGCAAGTGCCGGGCCCTGGGTGAGGGAGCCCGGGTAGTGACACCCGGTCTGGCCTCACTTCAGAGAAGGGGCTGCTGGACTCGGGGTGGGCACACCTGCTCTGCCTGCGCTGCCCTCGGTCGACTGTCTAGCCTGGCTGTCCCTGCAAGATGCGATTAGGATGCTCGCTGAACCCTTTCCCCTCCCAAGGAAACTGAAGGGGGTCTGTGACCTTGGGGAGGAGACAGGGTGGAGGGAGTCTGAGGGTCAGCGAGTTCATCCTTCCTGTCCAGCCCTAGGACTCAGGGAGGGGAGATGAGGCCACAAGTGACCATGGTGGGGCGGGTGTGGTGCATTCTGTGTCCACAGGGCAAGGAGCCGTCGGTGCGCCAGCTGGCCCTGCTGCATTTCCGGAACGCCATCACACTCAGCGTGAAGCTGGAGGATGCGCTGGCCCGCACCCACGCTCGTGTGCCCCCTGCCATTGTGCAGATGCTGCTGGTGCTGCAGGTGGGGCGGGGCTAGCAGGGGGCACAGGGGCGGATGTGGGGCCGTGGCGTGTCTGGGACCAGAGGCAGAACCTGAGGATTTGGGGCATGTGGCTTGTGGATGGGGACCCTCTGGAAGGAAGCCTGCCAGGGCATAGGGGGCAGGAGGGGCAGGGAGAAGCCAGCCAGAGCTGTGAGTTCAGGAGAGGTTGTACTGGGTCTGATCCCACAGGATGCCTAGGAGAGGGGACAGGACCAGAGTTTCTGGTGGGCTGGGCTGGGCCTTTCAATTTTTATTTTTTGCAGAGACAAGGTCTTACTATGTTGCCCAGCCTGGCCCAGAACTCCTGGCCTCAAGCGATCCTCCTGCCTCATCCTCCCCAAGCGCTGGGATGACAGGCGTGAGCCATGCACCCAGTCATGAGGCTGGGCTTTTCTTTACCCACTGTCAGGCAGTCACTGAGTCTATGGGCCACCCCCTACACACACACACACACACACACAATGGCCCCAGATCCTTCTGCCCAAATGGCTTTCATCAGGAGGACAGGTCTGGGGAAGGGCTTCAAGGGCTGTTAGAGCCACTCTCACAGCATCTGGGTGGGTGTACCTACCCCAGAAAGAGGGGCAGTGGGCCCCGACAGCATCCTCTCCACATGGCGTTTCTGTTCACTGCTTCTTCCCGAGCCTTGCAGTGGGCACAGCACTTTACAGTTTGCTGGCTCATCTCACTGTCACAGTGTAGGCTCCATCGGCCGCCCCATTTTCCAGGTGGGGAAATAGAGTCCTTGCTTGCCTGGAGCAAACAAGGAGCCTGGCCTCACCCCAACTCTCACAGGCTCCCAAGCCCTGTTCATCATTCTGAATCCTCCGTGCACATGAAAATCCTTGAAATTAGGGTCTGTGAGAATAGTCCCGGGTGAAGGGCAGCCAGTGAAGATTCCAGAGCAAGGAAGGAGCTGACCAGTGTGGAGGTCTGCAGGACCAAGGGGGCTGCGCTCGGTGGGTGCCTGGTGGTCATCCTGGCAGCCAAGGACACCCCACCTGAGAGATTTTAGGTCAGACCTGGATGGGACCCTAGAGGGAGTTGGCCTCTTGGCTTAAGTCTCCAAGTCTGTGACCTCCTGCTTGGCAGGACAGGTGTGGGCATCGTGGGGGAGAAGTCGAATGCCAAGTTCCCCTAGGTGCCCCAGCAGGTGGCAACTAGATGCTGCTAAGAAAGAAAACGTCTTGATTCTGCCATGCCTAGCAGGGCGACCATGGCTGGGGTGGTGCTGCTGCCCCCTGGTGGTCACTGTGCCTCCTGTGTCTTCCTGTCCCCAGACTGCCCTGCTGTCCTCATGGGTGTGTCCCGCCCCCCTTCACTCCACTCTTTGAACGACCTGGTCCTAGTCTCCAGATGAACCTGTCCCCTGCCTCGTCCGGGTCCTCTGGGGAACAAGGCCCCTACTATTTTCAAGTCCTGGCTGGGTCTGAGGTCACAGCTGTGGGTCACAGCATGGGTTGAGGGCCTACTGTGTGCTCTGTGACTCACCTCCAGACTGGCAGCTCCTGCTTGGGGGGTTCTGGTTACCCTGTCTGGCTATGCACACAGATACTCAGCCCCGGGCCTCCGGTTCCTCACCTGTACAATGAGGAGAAGAGGTGATTTCATACGAGTTATAGGGAGCAAGTGGCCTAAGGTTTGTGAAGTGCAGTGTAGCCATTGTCATCCTTGCCCGAGTCCCTGCTACTGTGGGCAGAGGGGGTTCCAGGGACTGCGGGATCCTCTATGTTAGTCCAGAGGCCTTACTGAAGCCCTGTGGAGATCCCCCTGCTGCTTGTCCAAACACGGGCCGGGACTCAGGAGCCTTCACCAGCCCCGGCGACCGAGAGTCAGATGACTGCTCACCCCAGGGAAGCGGTCTGGGCCCGTGCCCCGCCTCCTGGCCTATGCCCTTGCTGTGACACCGCCTGGAGTGGCCTGTCTCTCACCCACCATCCCACGAGGCCCGGGTCAGTGCTGAGAATGTGTGGTCACCTCTTGCTGGCTTGATGGTCACTTGACATTCTGCCTGAGTGCATCTTGTCTCTTGACCAGCTGACGGCCCCTTGAGGTCTCTATGTTCATTCATTCACTCATTCTTGACAAGTGCATCAAGTTTGCTTTCTCCCACCTTCTGCCGAGGTGCTGGGGCACAGAGCTGGCCCCGATCAACCCACAGCTGGAAGCAAGCCTCTGCTGTCCTGCAGGCAGCCTCATTTCCCAGGCTATGGCCGGAGTAAAACTGGAGGTGGCAGCCGGGCTTGGTGGCTCAGCCTGTAGTCCCGCGCCTTTGGAAGGCTGAGGCGAGTGGATTGCCTGAGCCCGCGGGTTCGAGACCCGC
>NW_007245857.1:1100568-1116945 GCF_000164805.1 Carlito syrichta | reverse complement strand
CACCGGAGCCCGGCAGGTCGAGGCTGTGGTGGCCGGGAGTGGCCACTGCACTCCAGTCTGGGTGACAGAGTGAGACGCCAACTCAATTAAAAACAAAGACAAAAAACTGGAGGTGGCAGTGAGCCCTCCAAAGCTCTAGATGAGGGAAGGCATTGGGAGGTGGGGCTGAGGCCAGGCCGGCGAGGTGGAATGTCGAGCACACGCGTGCCAGTCAGATGGACCGGACCTGGCCCTGGCCCCATGGGGCAGCCTTCCTGCCTGCGGTGCTCATGGGGCGAGTTGTGTGCCTGGGGTTCCGGGTGAGCAAACTTGGCCCTCCTGAGGGATGCCCTGAGCCCAGTGCTTGATGTACCGGGTACTCCCTGAGGGGTAGAGAGGGCAAGACGCAGGACCGCCTCTGGCCATGGGGCCCTTTTCCACAGGATGTCACAGTCCCCCAGATTCCAACAGCTGCCGCGTGTGGTGGGCAGCCAGGGGGCATTGAGCAGCAGAGTGATTTGGACAGCGTGCTCTGAAAGGGACAGGCAGGGAGCACCAGGGGCAAGGAGGACCCTGTGGGCCCTGCCATGGAGGCGGAGGCCTCATGGGAATGGGGAGGAGGGAGGCAGGGGACAGGCTTGCCTGGCAGACAGAGCAGCACGGCCCAGGACCTGGGGGCAGGCTTGGGCGTGTGACCTTCCCTCGCTGTCCTGCAGGGGGTGCATGAGTCCAGGGGCGTGACGGAAGACTACCTGCGCCTGGAGACGCTGATCCAGAAGGTGGTGTCGCCGTACCTGGGCACCTATGGCCTCTACTCCAGCGAGGGACCCTTCACCCACTCCTGCCTCCTGGGTAGGGGTCTGCCGGCGCCTTGGCAGAGGCAGGGGTGACTGTGGGCCCATCCACCAGTGAACAGACTGGCAAATTGAGGCCCACAGCCGAGCCTGGACGCACAGGGATCTGGGGGCCAGGCAGGCAGACGCCACAGACAGGGATGTGATCACACCCCAGGAAACCCCATGACGCCCCTGCATTCCCTGGGAGAATGCTCATCGTGCCCAGTCTTGAACGCCATTTGCTCCGAGCAGGTGCCCAGAGCGAGAGATCCTGGCTCTCTTAGGAACCACGTGGGGGTAGAGGGAGGAAGCACAAGGCTGGGGGTGGGAGGTGGGCAGAGCTGAGCCCTATGGAGGGGGTGTCCCAGGGCTGCCCGGTGCATCTCTTGGAAGCCAGCCACATTAGACAGAGGGCCTGTTGGTTCACTCAGCAGCACTTCGTAAGCACCTAACTGTGTGTCAGCCCCAGAGCCAAGCCCCACCCTCAGGGGCTGCAGTCTATAGGGGAGGCAACCCATGAGTCCCCAGGGTGACCACTGAGCTAAAGACTGGGAGCATCCCAGGCTGAGGGGACAGAGGTGGTACAGAGGCTCAGGAATGTACCCATCATCCAGCTGGCACCTCTGTGCCCACCTGCTGGTATAAACCCACCCACCAATGTGTCTTAGCTCAGACAGCCCCCTTCAGGTGGAGAACTTTGAACCACTGTCCAGTCTCCCCGTGGCCCTGGATGGCAGGACGCCAGCCCCAGCGAGAAGAGACCTTCTGCCCCCCCAGCCCAGGAAAGGCCCCTGAGCCACTCTCGGTGCTCAGCCCTGCCACCCAGAGGTCACTCTTGGGACTGCAGGGTCCTGAGTGGGAGCCTGAGACCTGCCCACACTCAGCCTTGGCCATCAGCGCCGCTGCCTTCTGCCCAGATGAAGGGTCGTCTTCACCAGGTCCTCACGCCAGCCCTTGCCTTGCATGACCTATTTGCTCTCTGCCCAGTGGCCAGTGAGGCCCATTTACAGCTACTCAGCCACAGGCTCTCACCACCCTGGGGATAGAATCCCTGCCCCCCCGACCTTTCATGGAGAACTCTTCCCCATCTGCCCTCATCGTGGCACTGTGGCCTGACCTGTGGCTCACCCATGGGGGCAGGGGCTGTGTCTGCCTGGAAAAATGCTGGCATTGCCGGGCGCGGTGGCTCATGCCTGTAATCCCAGCACTTTGGGAGGTATTGGTGAGAGGATTGCCTGAGCCCATGGGTTCAACACCAGCCTGGGCAACATGGCGAGACCTCATCTCTACAATAAATAAATAAATAATTAGCCGGACTTGGTGTCACGTGCTTGTAGTTCCAGCTACTTAGAAGGCTGAGGCGGAAGGATCACCTGAGCCAACAGGTGGAGGCTGTGGTGACCATGGGCATGCCCTGGTCATGCCCTGGTCATGGTCTGTTTACTCTCTGCCCAGTGGCCAGCGAGGCCCATTTGTAGCTACCTAGCCTGGGCGACAGAGTGAGACTCTGGCTCAAAAAAGAAAGAGAGAAAATGCCGGCATCCAGCAGGTGCCATGATCTGTAGACTTCCACAGGGCATTTACACAGGTCATTGGCAGGGTGTAGGTTCTAACCCGGGCAGTTAACTTGAGGCCCTGCCCACCCAGGCTGAGACTGGGACGGAGACAAGAAATCACCGAGGGCCCAACCTAGTGTGCCAGAGCTGGGGCCGAGAGCCCACGTCCCCCTCCCGGTCCAGAGCTTGCATCCACTGGGGCTTTCCCCACCACCGCCCCTTCATGCGAGTTCCGTGCTCCAGGTAGCAGGTGCCGAGGCATGTGGGGGGCAGGGGGGAAGCGGTGAGTGGCCATCACCCGCCGGCCTGTGGTGTATGACTGTGTCTGTGTCTCCCCCTGCAGAGAAGCGTTTCCTGCGCCGCTCCCGCTCGGGAGACGTGCTGGCCAAGAATCCGGTGGTGCGCTCCAAGAGCTACAACACGCCGCTGCTGAACCCCGTGGCAGAGCATGAGGCGGAGGCCGCGGCGGCTGGCAGCACGAGCATCCGCAGGCACTCAGTGTCCGAGATGACGTCCTGCCCCGAGCCCCAGGGTTTCCCCGACGCCCCTGGCCAGGGCCCCGCGGGGGCCTTCAGGTCCTCCCCCACGCCCCACTCGGGGCCCTGCCCCAGCAGACTGTACCCCCCGACTCAGCCCCCTGAGCAGGGCCCAGACCCCGCCCACGGCTCCCCGCCCCCCTCCAGCCCCGAGAACTTGGTGGACCGGATCCTGGAATCCGTGGACTCGGATTCCGAAGGGATTTTCATTGACTTTGACCGGGGCCGCGGCTCCGGCGTGTCCGACTTTGAGGGGCCCGGGGGCCGGCAGAGCGTTGTGTGAGGCCTGGAGGCCGGCAGAGCGTTTTTACCGACCCCCGTGCGCGCGCGTGTCCGTGTGGTGTGTGCGTGCGTGCGAGACTTTTTTACTCCGTCCAGGCCAGCGCTCCTATCGACCTCGTCGCTGGCCTCCGTCACTTTGTATTCCCGATTGTGCTGGAAATACCATCTGCCTCTCCTGCTCGGCCCAGGTCTGTTTTGGGGGTGTCTGAGTTGGTGTTACCCGGGACGCACATCGGCCTTGTAGCAAGGACGGAGATCGGTCACCCAGTCCCACCCTCCATTCACACCCGCCCAGGAGGACGTGAATCGGGCGGGTCCTGCCCGTGCCGGCCCTAGCACACCCGGACCCCGCAGACCTGCCTCCCCCTCCACACTCACCTCAGGCTGCCGGGAGACCTTGGGGTGTGACAGCCCCAGAAGCCTGTCCTCTCCCTGCCTGAGGTGGCCACGGGGTCAGGAAGGGATGGAATAAAATTTGTCCACCAGGCTTGTGCCAGCCCTGCGGACATCCCTCCAGGGCTCCCCCTCAGCCCTCACCCCAGGGTCTCTCCTCCCCACTCCTGGCGTGGGCTGGCTCCCGGGTCCTGGGCCTATGTGGAGGGGCCTGTGCCTGTTGGCTTGCTGTCTGCTCCAGCTTCTCTGTCCCTTCCTGATGGAAGCCCTGGAGGTCACAGAAGGAAGGGCTGGGACACTAGGGGGAGGGGGACGCTGGCCTGGGCCTGACTTTGCCCCTGGTGGTACCTAGGATAACCACGGAAGCCTGGGAGGGGCGGGGGCGAGACTTGCTAAAGGGAGGAGCCTAGGCGGCCTGGCCTAGAAGAAAGGAGCTGATACCTGCTCTGACCACCCTGCAGCCTCACGACCCCCAGGCAGGCTTCTTCGCAGCCCTCAGGTCCCCCTCTGGGCAGGGCTGGTGAGCAAGGTCCCAGTGTTCCTGGGAGCCAGCTGAAGCCAGCCCGACACCAAGGGCACCCCAAGGTTGCGAGCAGAAGCTGAGCCCCGGAGAGAATGTTCAGCGCAGAAGCTCTGCCCCGCTCTTAAAGAGCCAGGGGTCAGGGTGGCCTTGGGAAGAGGGCATGTGAATCCCTAGTGGCTGTGGGACTTGACTGCACCGCGTCCACCTGCTGATACCCACGTCCTGCAAAGCGCTGGCCTTTCGTGGAGTTAATCTGTTTGGGGTGGGGCAGGAGTGCTCAGGGATTGGGGGAGGGTGCTGTATGCTGGGTGTCAGGGCAGGAGATGGATGTTCACCCAACGCCCAGGTCATGGGGAAGCTGGTCCATGCAGTCTGCTGGAGGAACCGCCTGAATGGAGGAGTGCCCCCTCTGGTGGGAGGGACAGACTGGGAGCCACTGCTTTGGCCTGGATGAGATTTGTGGGAAGTGAGAGTGGGGCAGAGTCAGGAGAAATGGCTGTCTGGTCTTGTTGAGCCTCAGTTTTGTCATCTGTGTTATGGGTGCATGGCTCGTGGGGCGCCAGGGAGATGCTCCATGAACAGGTGCCGTGCTCCAGGCAGGACAGGAGCAAGCCTGACCCCAGCCTTGGGGAACCAGGCATCGAGGTAAGCCTGAACCTGGTTTGAGAACCACTCAGTTCGGCTGATGGGGCTGAGAATGGCCTTGTGGAACCTGGGGTAGATCTGGGATCTGAGCAAGCTTCAGGTGGGGGCTTCAGGGGGCCGTGACCAGCAGTTTTGGAGGTCACCTCCTCAAGACAGAAGGACCAAAGGGCAGAAGACAAGGCAGGGAGTTGCTGTCCAGGCTCTTGACCCCACGGGTGTTGGACCCTGTGTTCTGCCCCCTGCTTCCCTGGTGTTGCGGGTTCCATCAGGGAGGTCTGAGCATCCCATTCCCTGGGTGCTGCTGGGCCTGAATGACCCAGAGGACTCTGGTGACACCTGCTGGCTGGTGCTTGGGCCCAGGCAAGGTGGTCCTGTCTGTTGGTGACCCCTGAGCTCTGAGAGCTCAGGGAGCCTAAGTGGGGGCCTGAGGAATTGAGGGGGCTGTACCGCCACCCCCCATAATTGGCAGCCGAGCACAGACTGTCTGTGTCAGACCAGCTTTGTTCCAAAAAGTGTCTGAGGTGATCGCCAAACATCTTGTTATAGATTGGTAAATCATCAGTGAAAACTCACAATCAGGGAAAGCATAAATTAGGATAGAAAGCCAGCTGTGACCAACCCCCAGGCCCATCGGACAGAACCTTTCATGAAGAGACATGCTCCAGTCTCGGGTGAGATGCAGACATCCCCTCCAAGAATCAGACCTTTCAGTGAGGGCCTCCAGGATACTCAGGCCATGTCCCGAGCTAGCTGTGCTGACTGCCCTGCAAACCTAAATCTGCCCCACCACCCTGCCCTTCTCCCACCCCAAACCCCAGCCTCCTGCTCTCACCCCACACCCCCCTTGCCAAGATCTGGGCTGTCATATTACACACACACACACACACACTCTCACACACTCTGCTATTATGCACTCACACACGTACACACACTGCTATGCACACCCACACGTGCACTCCTATACACACATACTGTGCTCCTGTGCACTCTCGTACTCATACATATGTACACATGCACCTATGCACACTCATACACACATGTACTCCTGTACACTCACATACATGCACATCCACCTATACATGCATGCATTCCTATCTACACACATGCACATATAAACACATATTCCTATACACTACACTCATGCATGCATGCCCATACACACATGCACACCTGTACACTTCACACACTCATCCACATACAAGTACACATTAGCCTATACATGTACACACTCATGCGCATGTAAACATACACATTCTATACACTCGCACTCAAGCATGCACACCCATATATACAGGCACTCCTGTGCACATACACACATACATTCCCTCCTATACATTCCCTCATGCATGCACACCTATACATACATTAACTCCTATGCACTCACACAAATATATGCACTCACACTCCAATGCATGCCCACCCATACCTCCCACATGCACTCCTGTACCCACATACCTACATACATATGCACACACACATTCACACATACTCCTATACACTTTCTGCATGCACACCATGGACTTCACCATGGACTCACACTTGGACTCCACTCATACATTCACATATACTTCTATACACTCACACATACATGCACACCTATACATACACTTCACTCACACACACACCCACACATATATACCCCTATACACTCACACTCATGCATGCACACTGGTACATGCACACATGCACTCCTATGCCCTCACACACACAGTCATGTGACTTGGGAGGAGCTGCCTCCCTGCCCCACCCCAGTAGGTTTATTGTATGCAGGTCATGAATCCCCCACAACCCCCATCCCCATCTTCTCAGACAGCTGCCCCCGAATGCCACCCGACCACCTCCCTCAATGCCACCTGACCACTGAGAAGCAGTTGTTCAGGGTCTCCTCCAACGTTTGCTGTAGCCCCGTGTCTCTTCAGCCCAGGCTGCCATAGGAAAACACCCCAGACTGGGTGACTTCAGCCACAGACATCTATTTCTCACAGTTCTGGAGGCTGGAAGCCCAAGAGAGCGTCCACATGGCTGGTTTCTTGCTGGGGGCCTCTTCTGGGTTGCAGACAGCTGCCTTCGTATCCCCACAGGATGAAGAGGGATAGAGGAGGAGGGAGAGAGAGAGAGGTGTCTGGTGTCTTCCTACACATCCTGTAGGAACAGACCTCACCCTTATAGCCTCATTTAACCTTAAGTACTTTCTTAAAGGGCCTATCTCTAACTACAGCCACCCTCTTGGTGAGGGCTTCGACATACCCATTTTAGAGGGACTCAACTCAGCCCATAGCCCTGGTGGGGGATGGGCCCATTTCTCAGGCAGCAAGGCTCTATCCCCACCCCAGGCCCATCCTGGAAGCCAGAGGAGAGTCGTCAGGATCAGTAGCCCAGCCTGGTCACATCAGCCTCACCCCCACTGTGGCAGGGTCTGCTGGGGATGTGGCATTTAGGGTCACAATAGGCTTCCTAGTGACCCTGAAAACACCCCTTCTGAGAGGCAACATTTATTTTGAGAGGGGTGTGTGTGTACATACCCCACAACAGCCACTGACGAGATCTCAAAGGTGGAGGCCGCTGGAGTGCTGACGGCCACTCCAGGGCATCTTCTAAAGCACCCACTCTGCTCTCCGTGGTATTAACCTCTTGAAGGACTAACTCGGGTTTTCAGGAAGGCATCATGGGGTAGTTGGACTGTGGCCCCGGAATTGCAAGGTAGGGGGAATCAAGTCATCTGGATAAGCTCACCCCTGGGGAGAGGGAGGGAGTTCCACGGGTGAAGACGCCCACTGAAGAAGCCCCTCCCAGAGAAGGAAAGACCAGAAGAAGAGCCACAAGGAAGTGTGTTGTGCCGAGGGGGTGCCCGCTAAAAGTTGGACCCGTCTGTGGTTTTCCATTTGACCATGAAAGTAATATCTGTCCTATAATTGAGATTCCTGCGTTGGCCCAGTGGCTCACACCTGTTAAGTCCAGCACTTTGGGAGGCCGAGGCAGGAGGATTGCTCGAGTCCAGGAGTTTGAGACCAGCCTGGGCAACATAATGAGACCTCATCTCTACAAGTAAATCAAGAAATTAGCCAGGCATGGTGGTGAACAACTGTGGTCCTCACGACTTCGGAGGCTGAGGCAGAAGGATGGCCTGAGTCCAGGAGGCCAAGGCTGCAGTGAACCGAGATTGTGCCACTGTGCTCCAGCCTGAGCAACAAAGTGAACCCTGACTCAAAAAAAGAAAGACTTCAGGGTATATACCCAAAAGAAGTGACAGCAGCAAATATCAAAATGCATACCCATGTCCATAGCAGCATTATTCACAATAGCCAAAAGGGAGTAGCCACCCAGGTGTCCATCGACAGATTAATGGATAAAAGCAGTGTGCTGTAGCCACACAACCGACTATTATTCAGCCTGAGAAACAAGTGGAGCTCTGACATGGGACACCACGAGGAGCCTTAAAGACATGGCGCAAAGTGAGAGAGTCAGAAATGAAAGGGCGCAGGCTATGTGATTCCATTTGCATGACGCATCCAAGTAGACAAATTCATGGGGGAGAGAAGTGGAGTGGTGGTTGCCAGGGGAAGGGGGAAGGGACATAGGGAGTCATCGAGGAATGGGGTTCGCATTTCTGTTTTACTAGATGAAGAGAGTTCTGGAGCTTGGTCGCACAACAGTGAGAACATATGTAGCACTGCTGAACCTTACGCTTCAAGATGGTCATGATGGTAAGTGGCTTATTATGTGTTCTTGACCACAACAAAATGCATACACAGGGAAGGAAGGAGAAGGAGGGAAGAAAGGAGGGACAGGAGGGAGTAAAGGAAGAAGGAGGGAGGGAAGGAAGGAAGGGGAAGGAGAGAAGGGAGGGAGAGAAAAGGCAAGGGAATGACTCCTTCCTTGCAGACTCCTGCAGCAGTTTCCCTGGGGAGAGTAGACGGCCTATGGTAGCCCCTCTGCTGAGGCCCACATGGGAGGTGGGGCACAGCATTCCAGGACTGGTCCATCGGTAAAGTGGGCAGAGCCTCGGAGATGCTGGGAGGAATGGGGAGGCTGCTGGGGTAGAGGAGACTCCACCAGGGACACAGCCAGCCCCCAAAGCCACTACGCTATGCAAGATGGCTCCCTCTTCACCTCCTGAGCTCACGGAATATGGCTTTTCCTGGACCCTGCATTTGGCAAGGGGAGGGTGGTGATGTGACCGACTCTGGCCAGTGAGTTTGGAGCAGAAGTGACGAGGGGCCCTTTAGAGCATGAGCAGAGCATGGCGTGGCCAGATGCAGACCCTCCAGGGCGGTCCTTTCCCCTGCTGCGGTGGGTGGCAGTTTTTCAGTGGATTGTGTTGGTGGAGGCCTATGACGAGGGCAACGTGTTCCCCAGCACAACCCGGCCAGGCTTCACTCCACACTCCTCTTTCCCGACAGAAGCAGGTAGTCCTTGACTTGGGGGAGACTGGTGTGGGACCTTGCATTGTACTTATATACATCACACACCCTCATGGACAGAGCCAGGACCTCTGGGGGCTGACCCTGAACTGGTCACTGTGTGCTACTGGGCAGGTCACCCTATCCTCTGTTTCCCCATCCATGGCAAGGATCCTTCCAGCAAAAGCTAGTTCCACGCCTTCGCTTGTCTATGCACTGCGGACTCCCATGCAGAGCAGGGCTGCAGGGCTGTAAACCCCTAAACCCAGGTACCCGGACGAAGGGGCTCTGTGCATATGGCAAACATTGGGCAGATGGGCACTCAATGGTTTGGGACCTGAAGGTGATAACGGCTTAATAATGAACCTATGGTTTTATCCTTAAGAAACCTCCTCCTCACTGACTGATGTGATTGCAGAAAGCGCAGAATGGCTCGAACAGACTGTAAAACATTATAACGACGTGAACTCTCATGGACACCATCTGCAGGCAGAATTCCTCATGCTGATATTTCTCCTCTCATGGTGGGGATTCGTGTCAGCCCGTGTTTGGTGGAGGAGGAGGCCAGGGAAGCACAGAGTATGAGGATGTGGGTCAGGCGAGGCTCTCGTGTGTTCCCACTGCATAGGGATGATGCCACCACACAGGGATGTTATCACCACACAGAGAAAGCCTTGCCCGATCCACATCCTGGAGCCGATGCTAGCGGGTCACGTGGAGGAGTTGATGGAGGGTGTTGGGCGCTCCTTGTGTTGTCAGGAGGTGAGGGAGTGAAGCCTGCTGCCAGGAGCAGTGCCTCAAACCATCCCATGCAACGGTGCAGCCAAGTGGGAAAACAGGCTTCGCTGTGACCACCATGTAGGCAAGCTCCCTTCACCAGGAGATGTTCCCACCACATAGCACCACACAGGGATGCTCCCACCAGACAGGGATGTTCCCACCGCACAGGGATGCTCCCACTACACAGGGATGCTCCCTCCCCACAGGGATACTCCCTCCACACAGGGATGCTCCCCAACACAGGGATGCACCCACTATACAGGGATGCTTCCTCTGCACAGGGATGCTCTGGTTACAATGGATCAATCTCAAGTGCTACCAGCACCGATACTCATTGTGTCCCAGATACTTAACCTTGTTGCCACTGTGACCTCCCTCGCCACACAAGCTGTACGTCGCTGCAGCCACCCACTCCTGGGCAATGCATCCAGGCCAGCCTCTTCTCTGAGTGGACATCACAGTGGTGGAGCCTGTCACCATCCGAGCCCTTGTGACAAAGGAGGGTGGGTAAGCCAGACATCTGGCCATCTTGAGGCAGTGAGACTTTTGTAAGGCAGGGCGTTCTCTGCCGCACCATCATCGGCATTGTTGCTTTACTGTACATATTTTAATATTGCCAAGCTATGGTTGTGGAATTTGTATGAGATTTTCACAAATGCAAGGAGGGTGGTATTCCCCCTGACACCTCTTGATACCGACATGACAAGGACATTTGAGATGTGAGGTGCCAGTGTACACGATCAGTGTCAAACGGGGCATCAAATCAAGAGGGCTTCAATCATTAGGCCCAAAAGATCCAGAAAGCACAGTGGAGGATGCATGCCTGTTCAGTCTGTAGTCAGTACTGACCACCAACTGCATTTGCTCTGACGCAAGGGACCACGGCACCCGCTTGGAGGGCAGGAGCGTGGGGTTCTCAACCTGGTTGCAAGCAGTAAAGCAAAGCCCTTCACCTGCTGGATCCTGGGTCCTGGCCCAGAGGAAGAGGGCTGGATGATGATCTAGACCCATTGGCCTCACCCGGCTGTCACATACACTCACGGAGGGAGATGCTGTCTTCATGGCTTTTCATAATGTTAAAAGCCAGCCCAGTCTTGGCTCGAGCTGCTGGTAGGGGGAGTTAATTTAGAATAAAACAAACGGGAAGCCCTGGACCTTGAACACAGATCTGTATTTCCTCCTCTAAGCGTCTCCATCCCCCAGCACCTATTAATGTGGAATTTGCTGCTTGGGGAAGGACTAACTCTCCGACTTCATAAACATTTGTAAGAGCAAATTTAATAAAGCCGGGAATAATACCATTCAGATGTAATTCCTCCATTCTGTGCGATTATTCTTCCTTTTCTATGGCAAAGCATTTTGCGAGGCAAGGAGTTATTGTTACAGCAACAAAAGGAAATGACTAACTGGTTGATTACTGATTAGACAGTGCTGGGAGAAAACAGAAGAAAGAGCCAAAGAAGGGGCCTGCTGAGTTTCATGGCGCCTTTCTGTTGCTTTTTCCTTTTATTATGAATGGCAGCGCACACCTGCATTCTCTGCCGCACAATCATCGGCATTGTTACTTTATTGTACATATTTTAATATCGCCAAGCTACGGTTGTGGAATTTGTATGAGATTTTCACAAAACATAAATGCAAGGAGGGTGGTATTCCCCCTGACACCTCTTGATACCATGAAATTACGCTGCCAGCCGTAGAGCAACTGGAGGGTGCCTTCTCTTACTTCTGTCCAAAGTGGCTTTTTAAACCAGAAATGCTGCAAATTGTTGCTCTTTCATGAGGGACTGATCTTACGTTGGTAATAAAAAAAAGATGTTTATGTTTCACAAAAGGAAAAGAGAAACCGGCACAAAGCATCAGATGAAAATGATCAAGGGTGTGTGTCGCTGGAATGAGACATCGTAACTTCCTTCTCATGTTTTGAGAGGGATGAAGTGTTTGACTTAGAAGGAGGCCCCATTTTGGCCAGGCTCGGTGGCTCAGGCTGTAATCCCAGCACTTTGGGAGGCTGAGGCAAGTGGATTGCCTGAGCCCGTGGGTTCGAGGCCAGCCTGGGCAACTTGGCGAGCCCTCATCTCTACAATAAATTAAAAAAATAAGCCGGGCGTGGTGGCTGGTGCCTATAGTTCCAGCCACTTGATAGACTGAGATGGAAGGTTCGCCTGAGCCTAGTAGGTCGAGGCTGTGGTGATTGTGAGCATGCTACTGCACTCCAGCCTGGGTGACAGAGTGAGAATCTGACTCAAAAAAAAAAAAAAGATATCTAGGCATAATATGAAGCAGAGATGGCAAGGAACTAGGTGACATTGCAGAGTGGCTGAGTCAAACCTCTCATCTTCCAAAAGACCACCAGGATGGCTTTGTAGTAGAAAGGAGAGCTTTACTGGTGACATCAATTCACAAAAAGAGGAAGAGACTGTCTTGGAAGTGGACTGAAGGTGCTGTCTCTTGAGGAGGAAAGGGCAGGTTGGGTTTTTATGCCTCTTGGGATCCGTATAACACAATAGAGTCATACATATTCATTAGGTTTCAGGGGAAGCTATACATATTTATGAGGGGAGCAGAGTGCATGCACTGTGTATAAACATATATGAGCGATACATGTTCACTTTGGAGCAGGGTTTTAGAATTTAAATGAGGTAGAATTTGGCTCTTACCTCAAAAGGTAAACTATAGGACACGATGGCCGCTTGTGCAGCCTCTGTAAATGGGCTGAAACTGGCTTGAGGTCTACAGTTATCAGAAAAGAATGTTTATAAGACCAGTCCTCTGTCCAGTTAGAGTTGTGGTGGTCTGGTTTGTAAATCAGGGGAGTCTGATAACTCCCACTATTAGGGAGTTCCTCAAGTGTGGTTTTTCTTATAGCTGTAGGAATTTAGAAATTTGCCATGCCAGCCTGGTCCTGAACCTTCAACCCACAGGTAATTTAGTTTCCTTAATCACAGGATGTGTCCTCATTGATATAGGGGTGTCTACTTTGGTCTCTCTAATTATACATTGGCCCCCTCTAGCTAAATACACCAATAAGTTCTCTTATTGTTTAAACTAGTTTGAGTTTCCTACCTCTTGAGATCCAAGGTATCCTCTGATAGACTATCCTTATATCTTTTAACCAGATTGCGAAGAGTTTCTCTCCTGACAGCACTAGTTGATAAAATCCTAGGAAAGTCTTCTCACTGGCTGACTCTGAGACACTAGTGAAGGGTGCAGGAAGCGACCAGAGAGGCGGCTCCCAAAATGGTGCTGACACACCAGACAACAAAGGCCCTAGGTCCTGGCTTCTGTGAGCACAATTCCCCCGCGCACGAATTTCAAACCTGCAAGCCTCCAATCCACAGCCAGCTTTGTTATGCGTCCAATAGGACTATAACATGGCGATGGTCCCACCCTGCTCCCATGCAGCTCCTCCAATAGGAACATAGCACGGCCCCTTCCCTCTCCCCGCAAATCTCTCTCTCTCTCTCTCTCTCTCTCTTTCTTTTTTCCCGTTACAGATCCCCTCTGTAACAGCCACTTTAATAAATCTTTGGTCCCGCTGAACTTCTTTCAACTAGACCTTTCCAGGAATGAGAAGGGAGTCAGAGAGATCAAGACTTCATTCTCTATGTTCATGGAAAAGTCAAACTCTGTAAAATATTATCAAAGTGTTCATTCTGAGCCAATCTGAGTGACCATGGCCTGAGGAAACAGTCTCAAGAGGTCCTGAAAAAGTGTGCCTGAGGCAATCGGATTACAGTTTGGATCTATACATTTTAGGGAGGTTGGAATTATGGGCAAAGACATAAATCAATATATGGAAGGCATACCTTGGTTCAACCTGAAAAGGCAGGATATTTGGAAGTGGGGCTTACAGATTCTAGGTGGATTCAGAGATTCTTTAATTTGCAATTGACTGAAGGAGTAAGGCTCTGCCTGAAACATGGAGTTTGCAGAGAGGAATGTTTTATATTAAGAAGAGACTGCTATACAGTAAGACTGATGGCCTGCAGGTGTGACTTAGCCCTTGCCTGACAGGGTTGTAGGTCTTATTTATAATTTGGTATATTACTGGCACACAAGTCTGTTCTGTCAGTCTCAAATCAGTGGGCTCAGGCAATCCTCTCACCTTGGCCTCCCAAGTTGCTGGGATTATAGGCATGAGCCACCACACCCGGCCTGTCTAGATATTTTGATAGTCACAAGATGGCTTCCTAATGATGGGGTTCAGGTCGCACTACCCCAAAATATGGCCTCGTGGCATGAGAAAACAGCAGCAGCAGGAAGGCCACTCTCAGCTCCTTTGCCCTTAGCCCCTGCAGCAGGTCAGAAGACCCTCATGTGAGAGATGCCCTCCCTATGTTGTCTCTGAAGACACAGGCACCCAGAGAAGAATCTCAACAAACAGCCTTGCTAAGATCCCCCTCAGTTTATGACCATCAGATCACAACCACATGCCCTCCAGCCACACCTCCTCCCACTGTCCACTCTTCATCAAACCTGGCATAAAAAAATACATATTTAGGACCGGGCGCAGTGACTCAAGCCTGTAATCCCAGCACTTTGGGAGGCTGAGGTGAGAGGATTGCCTGAGCCCATGGGTTCGAAACCAGCCCAGGCAACTTGGTGAGACCTCATCTCTATAATAAATCAAAAAATTAGCCGGGTGTGGTAGCACACGCCTGTAGTTCCAGCTACTTGGAAGGCTGAGGTGAAAGGATTACCTGAGCCCAGCAGGTAGAGGCTGCGGTGGCTGTGAGCGTGCCACCGCACTCCAGCCTGGGCGATAGAATGAGTCTCCAACTCAAAAAAAAAAAAAAAAAATACACATTTACCTGTTTCTTTGGGTCTGTGTTTCCTTATGAAGTTTGTTTTAAATAACTTCATATGGTTTTTTTTGTTAATCTATCTTTTGTTACAGGGCTTCAGCCATGACTCCTGCAATGGGCGAGGAAAAGATCTTTATCATCCCCAAGACCAGCACTCCTAGGACACCAAGCTTTGTCATCTAGGCTGTGGGAGAGGGAGGAAGAGAGTAAGATTTTCTCCTGTTCCAACCATCCAGGCCAAGTCCAGTGACTGGCCTGGGCTGCTCACTGCAGCCCAAGAAAGACCTACTTCCTACCAGTTACTTCCAGTACCTGAAATAATCATTGTGGCAGAGTTTGTCAACCTAAATGAAAAAAAACTGAGGCAAAATTAATACACATGATTTACTTGGGACAAGTTTGAGGACCACAACCTGGGAACATAGACTCAAGTTGCCTGGAATATACACTCCAATTAGCAAGAGCTACAAGCAGATTTTTTTTAAAGGAAAAGAAGAGGCAGTTCCTAAATTGAATTTACATGAAAATAACATAAGCTGCCAGGCCCAGTGGCTGATGCCTGTAATCCCAGAATTTTGGGAGACTGTGGTGGAAGGATTACTTAAGCCCAGGTGTTCAAGACCAGCCTGGGCAACATAGCGATAACTTGCCTCTGCAAAAAATTAAAAAAATTAGCCAGGCATGGTGGTGTGCACCTGTTGTCTCAGCTACATGGGAGACTGAGGCAGAAAGATGACCTGAGCCCAGGAGGCTGAGGCTGAAATGAGCTGTAATTGTGCCACTGCACTCCAGCCTGGGTGACAGAGTGAGACCCTGACTAAAGCGCGCGCGCGCGTGCGCACACACACACACACACACACACACATGCTGTTAACTGGCTACACATTGCTGTTTGTGTCACAAATTCCAGGAACACAAAGATAATGGTTGCGGTAGCCAGTCAGGAGCAGAATGCCTTTAAACAATTGCTGCTAGGATTGGGTTGGGGGGTCGTGATGGAAGTGTGTATTCAGTTCTCTCCTGATGTATTTTGTACACCTCATATTGTTCAGACTGCTCTGAGCTATTTTTCCCCCCCTTGGGATAATATTCTGCCACTGGTCTCTGTAATCGGATGGCCCTTCTGGAGATGGGGTGGCTTAATGCCCCTGATTGTCTTGGCTGCTGTACTCGGGCTATGGGAGCCCAGAGCTGCCCAAAGTTGTGCTTCTACCCTGCAGGGCAGTCAGGATTGGGCAGCTGTCCCCCAACCTCCAGCAGAAGAGAGAGAGAAGAGGGTTAGGGAGGGATGCCTGAGCAGGATCCTCAGGAAGAAATCGAAGCAAACAGGAGGTCGAACAGGTGCTTGGGTCACTTGTAAGGGAGGGGGAAGGGTGGTATTTTGAAGACTTGATGAAGAACCCTATAGAAGATGTGAGAGAAGGAGAGAAGCCAAGGATGACCCCGGGGTCTGGATGAGGCCAGGGGAAGAGTGACATGGGAAGCCTGGAGAGGAGACCTGTGCAGACTCTTAAGCTTAGCTGTCAACTGAGACCTCTAAGTGCAGATGTCTGGTGGGGGGCGGGCGGGGGGGAAGGGTGCCTGGAGTTCTGGAGATATTAATTGGGGCAAGGGGTCTTGGCCACATGGAAGCTGGGGG
>NW_007245857.1:1098770-1100441 GCF_000164805.1 Carlito syrichta | reverse complement strand
AGGCAGTGAGCAGAAGAGCAGGTGCATCCAGAAAGGCAGGCAGTGGGCGCTGGCCTGACCAAGCCCACCTCCGGAACCCCACCCTGCTGGCTGCTTGCCCTCAGTGGGAATGTGATGATGTTGGAGGGCTCCAGGCATTCCAGACCTTGCCTGGGGCCCCAGGCCGGACAGTGAGACCTCTGGGGATTTCCGTGTCTCCAGCCTGAGCCTCCTGATTATGCGACTCTACCATAAGCAGGCCCAGCATGCGTTCCATGGGGCAGGGACAGTGACTGCACCCATGAGCGGAGAGGCATGGGCAGTCGGCTTTATTGGAGGTCCAAGACTTGGTCGCATCCCCTCCTCTAGGAAGTCCTCTCTGTCCCTCAGCATGGGTCAGGCCACCTCTGGAATTGTCCAGCCACTGTCACTGTCGGGTTCTGTGCCCAATGCAGGACTTCTAGTGTTATAGGCTGAAAAGAGGCCATTTGGTTATATTAGAACAGTCATTTAGAAAAGTCTTAAAAACGTGTATTCTTTTGTAGCTGAGTTGGGCTAAACATAAAAACCGTCTGAATTTTAAAGTGCACATTCTTTCTCCCCCCACAACTGCCCTCAACGTCCCTTCTCCTCTCCTAGCACAGCCTTGCTGACTGGGTTAGAAGGCCAGTCTTATCTAGTAGCCATTGCTGGTACTGAAGAAGAAACAGTCTGCAAGCCAGACCACCTAATGATCAGGAGAGCGGTCCAAGGCCGGCAGGAGTGTATCTGAGAGCCCGGAGTGGGCACTGTCTGCCTCCCCTCCAGCTATGAATACAAGGACTGTTACAGGCCAGGGTTCTGGGCATAAAAGGTTGTTACGATTATGGTTGAAAACAATTTAAAGCTATCATCCTAAATGTTATGACTTTCCCTTCCATCCAAATATTGCAGTTGTCTGCCTCTTCCTCTAAAAAACTGTAAAAGAACATACTGTAAATTCCAAAATGCTGCCTAAAATGTCAGCACGACCGGGAGACTTTGTGTCCCATCAGTGGTCACGTATCAAAAATTGTTCACGTCAATCTTGTGTCATGTTAAAACTGTAGGTAGGTGTCACACTCAGGGTGGGTGAAGGGCTATGAATTTGGGGGATGCATACTGGAATGAATTTGTGTGGCTGGGAGCGGGCTTTTTGGCAATGATGCCGACCTGTCTCCCTATAACCTGGTTATAGAAATTACACATTCCCTTTTGTTTTTTTTTTTTAAGTCAGAGTCTCACTCTGTGGCCCAGGCTGGAGAGCAGTGGCACGCTCCCGGCCGCCACAGCCTCCACCCGCTGGGCTCAGGCGATCCTTCTGCCTCAGTCTTCCAAGTAGTTGGAACTACAGACACGCACCACCACGCCCGGCTAATTTTTTGATTTATTATAGAGATGAGGTCTCCAACGCTCGGGCTCGGGCCGTTCTCTCGCCTCCGCCTCCCAAAGTGCTGGGATTACAGGCGTGAGCCACCGCGCCCGGCGACCCGCTCCCTTTTCTCCCAGTCTCCGCCTCCGGTATTTTAGTTGGCAGCCAGCAATACTACCACCAGGAGGCCAGGCCTGACCCAGAAGGCGCTTTGGGAGGGTTTGTTGAAGGGTAAGCTTCCTCATAAGTCTGGGCCGGTCTCACCCCTTCCCGCCTCGCTCTGCCCATCTCTAAAATGGGGA
>NW_007245857.1:1085905-1098201 GCF_000164805.1 Carlito syrichta | reverse complement strand
CCCGGGACGCGCGTTGCCTCTCTCTCCCCTTCCCCCGCCCCTCCTCTGCTTTTCCTTCTTTCCCCCGTCCCTTCCTG
Source organism: Carlito syrichta (assembly GCF_000164805.1). Classification (NCBI taxonomy): domain Eukaryota; kingdom Metazoa; phylum Chordata; class Mammalia; order Primates; family Tarsiidae; genus Carlito; species Carlito syrichta. Next base: position 1,098,124 of record NW_007245857.1, on the reverse strand, counting down.
CTCCCCTTTTCCCCTCACTCACCTCTCTCCGTGCTTGAGGCTGGTCGAGCTGGCCTGCGTCAGCCCAAGCTCTCTCCGGCCCCTCTTTTGGCTTCTGCAACGGGGTCTAAGGGTGGGCCGAGTCAGCACGGTGTACCGGCCCCAGCTCCCTCACACCAAACCTGAGAGGAACCAGTGGCATCATTCCCGAGTCACAGATGAGAAACTGAGGCCAGAGTGAGTGCCCCAGTCAAACTCAGGCAGGGAGTCTGGTCAGTTCAACACACAGGGGATGCAACCCTCAAGGGCTAATAAGCCCAAAACTTTAAATCAGGCTGCCAACAAACCCTCAGAGTCGCCAGAGAGGGGGAGAGGGTCTGCCTAGCTTCTTTCTCTTTTCTTAGGCCCAGGCCTGGTGCCTCCTGAGAACTGGGAGTCACCGACAACATCTCTGGCTTGGGGGAATTTCCCAACTGCCTTGGGAGAATGAAGGCCCGGTGGAACTGCAGAGTCCCCCGGGGCGGGAGGGGTGGAATTCCAGGAGGGGCTGGGCCTTGGCTGTCAGGCGAACACAGACTCTGGGGTTTTGTGGCAGAGGCTGTGTCTGTTCCAGAGAGTGCTGTCTTGGTCTTCCCCTTGTCCGGGGGAGGACTCAAAACTTAAGGTGAGACGCAGCTGGTTCAGGGGTCTGGTTCAGGAGTCGATGTCCTTTGGTCGCCCTCTGGTTGGCCGTTTTAGGATCATGCTTCCGAGCCTATCGTTTAATGTGATGACTAGCCATTCTCCAAACCAACGCCAGGCCGAGGGGTGAAGGGAGACATGGGATGTGGGCCTGAGCCCGAGTAATCTTTGTGGGCAACCGCCTGCCCCGTCTTTGCCCACGGGCCCAGAGTCTGGTCTGTCTGTGATAGAAGCCAGTGACTTGTTGGGTCAGGGAGGCCTTCCTGGTTGATGCTGGAAGGACGGATGGGAGGTAGGCAAGGAAGGGCGTGGTACCTAGTAGCTAGGGTTAGTTCATTTGTGAGATGCAGGTGGAGTGCCTGACGGAGGGGGGGGGGTGTGTGTGGGGGGGGGTGGGGGGGGAATTTCCTTGGATACTGTCATGGAAACTTAACTCGGACATCATGGCAGCTTACAAGCTCGTTACAGGCTGAGCTGGTTGTGGGAGTGCCGGAGATAGGGGGCTTAGAGGAGTCTTCAATGAAGGAGAGGAGAGCAAGGGGCCTAGATCACCCTGGAGGTGCCTGACATTAGCATCTCCCATCACGTTAAAAAACCCATCCCATTCCCTGATTTTGCTCTTGTTTCACTGATGAGAAAACTGAGGCAGAGAATCAGCAGAAGGGTGAGAAGGAGTCAGCAGGTCACTTTCCCTCTAGGAACTTAGCCTCCTCACCTGCAAAATGATCCATTGGCTGTCCTTCCCCACGATGGCCGAGGTCACCATTCTGCGTGGCCGTCCAGCTCTCACTGTATTCTTGATCACCCCATTCCTTGCTCACATCAGCCTGGTGAGGCAGGGACTGTTATTGCCCCTTTCCCCAAATGAGGAAACTGAGATAGGGGGTTTGGTCACATGGCCAGTGATTGGGAAGCCAGGCTTTGGAGCCGACTGTTGCAGCGTCCACAGAGTCCCCACTGTCCCATCCACCCTCCCCCGCCCCTCCTGTGCTGTGCCACCTCCCAGGACACTGAGCTGTTCCTCCTGGGTGGGAGCTGGCCGTCTGGTTTGTGATGGAGATATTCGAAGCCTTCCAATGGACGTGAAAGTAGAATAGGGATATAAATGGTGGTGTTTTCAATTTCTTTCCGGATAAATTATTGAATTTTCTCCCCTCAATCCTTTGATTAAAATTGTTGTTTGGAGAAAATACACCACGTGTATCCACATGCTTCCTGGGCCTCCCTGGAGGTGCCTGACGTTAGCATCTCCCATCACGTTAAAAAACCCATCCCGTTCCCTGATTTTGCCCTGTGTTTGAGGGAAGCCTTCTGGGTCCAGCGCTGCAGGTGGGGATGCCCTTGTAGGTGCACGTTTGGGCTTGGCTGCAGGGGAGTGTGTTGCTGAGTCCTGCCCTGACCACCTTCACGGGGAGCCTCCCTGGGACTTCTGACAGTTGATTAAGTGCCCAGGTTTCAGGGTCCCCCGAAGGCATGGGACCTGGCTGGGTGACTCTCCCAAAGTCACTTTTGAGGACCCATTTTCTCACCTGTCAAATAGGGATCCTAAACCAGCAGGTTGTCAAGAGGCTTGGGGGGAATTATGTTGGTGCCCTAGATAGGCAGGGCAGTGCAAGGGTTAACAGCCAGGACTGGAGCCTGACCCTCTGACCCCTGGTTGTGTGACCTTGAGTAAGTTGCTAGCTGCTCTGTGCCTGGGTTTCCTCTTCTGTAAAATAGGGACAGTGTTATTACCGAATTCACAGGGCGATTGGGAGAATCAAATGAGTTGAATTATGCAGAGTGCCTAAAACAGGCTGGTCTTGAACCCCTGGGCTCAGACAATCCTCTCGCCTCGGCCTCCCAAAGTGCTGGGATGACAGGTGTGAGCCACTACGCACCCTGGCACCTTTATTATGGGTGTGCTTTTATTTTTTTGAGTTGGAGTCTTATTCTGTCACCCAGGCTAGAGTGCAGTGGCACGCTCATGGTCACTGCAGCCTTGACCTGCTGGGCTCAGGTGATCCTTCTGCCTCAGCCTTTCAAGTAGCTGGAACCACAGGCACGCACCACCATGTCCAGTTAATTTTTTGATTTGCTGTAGAGATGAGGTCTCGCCAAGTTGCCCAGGCTGATCTCGAACTCCCGGGCTCAGGCATTCCTCTTGCCTCGGCCTCCAAAGTGCTGGGATGACAGGTGTGAGCTACCGTGCCTGGCTGTTAATGGGTGTTCTCATTTTGGGGTATCAGTTCTGCCCCCTGACCTTGGGAGAGATTCTTACACAGAGACAGTGAAGAATGCATTTTGTTTGGCTCCTGTCCTTTCCATGTCAAAGGTCAAGGCTGAGTATTTCTTTCTTCAGTGGCCTGGTCAGAGCAGGGCAGCAAACAGGGAATGTTCAGCTTGAGGAGAGTGGAGCCTGGTGACTGTCCAGAAGAAACTGGTTGGGCGGGTCAGGATTCCAGAAACTCCAGAGCTGCCCCTTTCCTTCCCCCACCTGGTCATAAAATGAAAACAAGCAAAGGAAACACCAAGGGGCAGGGGTTGTCAGGGCTGGCAGATTCCTTGTCTGCAGGAAAGCCTTGGGTGACCAAAGCTCTTGGGTGGGGCTTCTGGAAGGTGCCCCCTGTCTGGGCCTCCGAGGCCACCACAGCTGTGTTTCTCTAAAGCAGGCCACCACATCGTTGGCACACCTTGCATTTTACGTAGGAGGGTTTATTTCTTCACTTAAGTTTTTTTATTTATGGAGAATTTCAGACATTCAGAGGGAACCAGGGTATGCGGTGAGCCCCCCTGCTGCCCTCCTGCTGCCAGCCTGGCCTGTGCTCACCCACCCCCTCCTGCTTCCTCCACCCCACCCCGTACCTATTCCCGTGCCATTTAGAACAGTTCCCAGACCTCCCAAAAGCTTCTTTTTTTTTTTTGAGTTGGAGTCTCACTCTGTCGTCCAGACTGGAGTGCAGTGACACGCTCCCACCTTGACCTGCTGCACTCCGGCGATCCTTCCGCCTCAGCCTTCCAAGTAGCTGGAACTACAGGCGCGCACTACTAAGCCTGGCTAATTTTTTATTTATTGTAGAGATGAGGTCTTACCAAGTTGTCCAGGCGGTTCTCAAACCCATGGGCTCAGGCAATCCACTCCCCTCAGCCTCCTAAAGTGCTGGGATTACAGGCTGAGCCATCCAGCCCGGCCCCAAACGGTTCTTACACACTGCAGTGTGAATCCCTTTTTAAAACAATTATTTTACCCCCAGCTTCATTAAGGCATCATTGACAAAGAAAAATGGCACGCACATCCAGTGTTCAGGGCAATGTTCTGTTGGACGTGTACATTGTGAAGTGGTTAAGTCAAGCTTAATGCCCTTTCTCCAGCAGGACTGCGGCACCGTGATCACTTTTAGAACAATTGGCAATAATTCCTTAATTTCATCCAGTGCCCGGTCCATTGATGTTTAAGTTTCTGGTGACCTCAAATATCATCAGGATCCAAAGAAGGTCCACGCATTGCAATTGGTTAATCTGTTTGTTAAATCCCGCTTAACCTTCAACCTCCCCTCCTTAGGTGTGTTTTTAAGCTAACTTTAGCGACCCTTGTGACAATTAGGAAGCCTTGCGGCAGTGTGTTTTCACACGTTTCATTTCATTCAGTCCACTCTTCCGCCTCGCAGTGTTGATGGGCAGGGCTGTGCCCATTTCACAGACGAGGAAGCGGCATCTCAGAGGAGTGGACTGGGTTCTCACTAGATGGCACCATGTGTGAGGGGTGACCTGGGCCTAGAAGGCCCTCCTGATACCTTGTCTGTGCTGCTTGCTCATGGCAGGGGTCCGTGGCTTCCACCTCAGAGGTACAGAGGGGATCTCTGGATGGAGTTGCAGAGGGAATCAGAATAGGTGGGAGGCACAGGGTGGCCTGAACCTTCCCTGGGGACCTGTGGCATTTTCCTCTGGCTGCACTGAGGGACAGAATTTGGCTTGGCTAAAGCATAACCAGGTCTTTCTATAAAGAGGTGTATGAAGGTCAAGCGTAGATTTATGGGGGCTAGTGAGGAGGCAGATTTGAATTCACACTGAGTTATTGAATTGGACTTCAGCCAATGATGGTAATACAGACTATTTACAGGTTACTTATTTTGTGTGGGGTTGTGTGTTCCAGGTAGCAGGACAGCATGTACAAGGGTTCTAGGATGGTGTATTAGTTCGTTTTACGTTGCCATGAAGAAATACCTAAAGCTGGGTAATTTATAAAGAAAAGAGGTGTATTTGGCTCATGGTTCTGCATGATGTACAGGAAACGTAGTGCCAGCATCTCCTTCTGGTGAGCCTCAGAAAGCTTACAATCAAGCTGGGTGCAGCGGGTCACATTTGTAATCCCAGCACTTTGGGAGGTGGGAGGATCACTTGATCCCAGGAGTTCAAAACCAGCCTGGGCAAAATAGTGAGACCTTGTCTCTACACAAAAATACAAATAAAAAAACTTGGCCAGGCGTAGTAGCATGTACCTGTTGTCTTAGCTTCTTAGGAGGCTGAGGTAGAAGAATCACCAGAACCCAGGAGATCAAGGCTGTGGTGAGCCATGATTGTGCCACTGTGTTCTAGCCTGGGTGACAGAGTGTGACCTCAACTCAAAAAAAAAAAAAAAAAAAGAAAGTTTATAATCATGGTGGAAGGTCGGGCGGGAGAGTAGGCGTGCCACATGGTAAGAGAGGGAGGTGGAGGAACTAGGCTCTCCTGAACAACCAATTCTTGTGTGAGCTAATACAGCATGAGAGTGGCATCCAGCCATTCATGAGGGGAATGGGATCCGCCCCCATGACCTAATACCTCCCCATGGGAATGACATTTCAGCATGAAATTTGGAGGGGACAGACATCCCTACTGCATCAGGCGGGGATGCCAGTGTGTACTTAAGGTATTTGTAGCAGCAGCCTGGGGCTTACCCTGCTAGAGAGGAGGAATGGGGTAGGGATGGCCGGGCGTGGGCTCCGGGGCCGCAGGACCAGAGCATAGAGCCGTTCAGGCTCCTGTAGGGGTTTGGATTTTATTCCAAGAACGACAGGAAGCCCTTGACACACAGGGGTTTGTCATGGGGGTGTTGGGCAGGCAGTTGGGATAGTCACGACTGAGTTGGGAACAGGCCGGGCCTGAGATCTGGGTTTGGGAGTGAGAGCATGGATTTAACTTGCCTTAGGGGGACAGGAGAGGGCCCAGGGTCCCCCACTCGGACAGGTCTGAGTATGGATGGTAGAGACTGTGGCGGGGACCCCAGCTGCGTCCACTTTAGGGACAGAGCAGCCCGGACAGCAGAGAAGGGAGAGAGCGGTGGAGACGGTGCGAGTGACCTGGAGTGTAGATGGAGCCAGACCAGGCCGGGCCTTTGATCTTGAGCTCTGTCCTGTGCCCTTTGCCTGTTCTTTTCTTCAGCAGACCCTCCTAAGCCCCTGCTCGTGTCCCCGACGTGAGCTGGCTGAGTGCTAGAACTCAGATGTAAGCCAGACATGGCCCTGTTGTCAGGACATACATGTGATGGTCATGAAGGACACACGGACACATGGTGTAGACCTTTTGGGCTGTGTTGGAACCGAGGTGTCGGAGCCCACAGGAAGCCCCTTTCGCAGCCTGGGGTGGGCAGGGCACCTGGGCCATCAGGATGCTTTTGGCTATGATTCACAGAAGACAGTACTCTGAACTGGCCTGAAAGTCAAGGGAGATGTATTGATCCATGTAGCTGAAAAGTTCTGGGGATGGCACAGAGATCAGGTGTGGCTTGATCAGGACTTGGATATTCTCTGCCTTTTTCTGTGAGTGACTGGATCTTCAAAGAAGTAGCCAGTAGGCTGTGGCCATCCAGGCCTTATCTTCATATACAGCTGCATGGAGAGAGAATCCCTCAGTGGTTCCCTCTTGAGAACAAGGCTCTTCTTTCTCAGAAGGACCTGGAAAGCTTCCTAGAGCCTCGTGGACCTAAACGAACCCATCCTGTGGTCAGGGAAGTTGCCATGTGCTGATTAGCTCAGGCTTGGGTTCCCAAACAGACTTCTGAAGAGGGAGATAGGGTTACTCTTAGCTGGGTCAGGTGGGCCCTGGGGGTGGGGTGGGCCAGCTCCTTGTGGCTGGAGGGCTGTGCAGGTGAGCCGTGCATGCCTGAGTAAGCACCCTGGAACCCTAGGATGCTTGTGAGGCAGCAGCTTCAGGGACCCAAAAAACCATGGGAGGGGCCCTGAGTCTGGACCCCCAGGAGGGGGTGGTGGCCCCAGCAGCTCTTTAGGGACCCCCTTGCTGCTTCAGAATGTCAAGGGTCTCCAGGATTTGTGGGCAAACCTCTGACAAGGTCCTGATGCAGGTGGTAGTCAGTTTCTTTGGGCTTTGCTGCTGCCAACTTTTGGGGTCTCTCCCAGGTATTGCACCCAGATTCCAGGGGCTTCTGATTCCACTCCCTGGACAAATGGTCTTCACATGCCTTCTTGCCAGTGTCAGGGTCCACTGGTGTTTGTGATGAAGAGTGGGTATTAACAAATCTGTAGCTTGGACAACATAGGGAAACTTCATCTCTATAAAGAATTTAAAAACTAGTCAAGCATGGTGGTGCATGCCTGGAGTCCCAGCTACTTGGGAGGCTGAGGTGGGAGGCTGGCCTAAGCCCAGGAGGTCGAGTCTTTGGTGAGCCTTGATCATTCCTCTGCAATCCAGCCTGGGCAACAGAATGAGACCCCGCCTCAAAAACAGGCTGGGCATGGTGGCTCACACCTGTAATTCCGGCACTTTGGAAGGCCAAGGCAGGAGGATGGCTTGGGCTAGGAGTTCAAGACCAGTCTGGGCAACATAGTGAGACCCCCCGTCTCTATTTTTAAAAAATTAAAAAAAAAAAACCAAAAAAACAGCCAGGCGTGATGGCTCACGCCTATAATCCCAGCATTTTGGGAGGCCGAGGTGAGAGGATTGCCTGAGCCCGCTGGTTCGAGACCAGCCTGGACAACTTGGCGAGACCTCAGCTCTACAATAAATCAAAAATTAACTGGGCATGGTGGTGCATGCCTATAGTTCCAGGTACTTGGAAGACTGAGGCAGAAGGATCACCTGAGCCCAGCAGAATCGAGGCTGTGGTGGCCTGAGCGTGCCACTGCACTCCTGCCTGGGTGACAGAGTGAGACTCTGACTCAAAAACAAACAAAAACAGACCAAAAACCAAGTTTATGCACAGCTGACACCAAATGGTGAAAGTCACTTTTTATGGGATGCTACTAGGGGACCCTGGAACCTCAGGGAGTAGAATCAGTAGCGTCCCCTCCCAGCCCTGAGCAAGAGCCCCTACACCTCATTACACATGGACTTGGCATCCGGGGAATCATTGATCAGCGCTTGCCTCTGTGTGACCCGTGTGCAAGCCTGGGTCTGGGAAGGTTAGGCTGGATGGCATCATCCCCCTTTCCCCAGAACCCTTCATCCAATCACTCAGTTTGGAGATAAGAACCTGCCACCTGCAAACACTGCACGGGCTCTTCTGTGCGTCCTGCACATTGGACACGCCACTCGAATTAAATTTGGTGCTAATTTGCTCGAGGTAAGTAGGTGTTAATTTGTAGCTGCAGCATTAGATAATTGCTGTGAGGGTCTGTTTGTGTAATGTGCAAATATATTTTTACAGCAACGAACCATTTTGCTATGAATTCTAAATAGAACAGTTGGGTGATTTGAAATCTCTTTCGCATACATCCACGTGGCAGTCACACCTGTTTGGGTCCACATCTCTAATGACAGGCTACGGCCAGTCCCCCCTCAAAGATGCTTGTGGCTTCTCTGTGCCTAGGCCCTCTGCCCCAGTGGAGGCTCAGAGGGAAAGGGCTTGGCTGTGGGAGTCGGGGAGCTAAGTATGTGTGGACTCAGGTGGAGTGTGAGGCAGGTGGGTATGAGGGGCTTGCTCTGAAGCCTACCGCCCAGGAAAACGGGTGCCTTTGTCATGTCTGATTTATTTTCACTTCACTGCAGTGTTTATCGAGGGCCTGCTAAGTCAAGTTCTGTACTAGGTACAGAGGGGATACTGTTTGAGCAGATCCGGGCATGGACTTGGTTCTCGGTTTAATCTGCTGAAGGAGACCCATGGTTACATTAGTCAAAGAACCACAGAAATAAGCACAGTTGGCCGTCTGCATCCATGGGCTCTGTATCCATGGGTTCTGCATCCATGGGTTCCACATCTATGAGCTCTGTACCTGTAGTTCTATATCCATGGGCTTTGTCTTTGTGGGTTCTACATCAGTGAGTTCCACATCTGTGGGCTCTGTATCTGTGGGTTCTGCATCTATGGGTTCTGTATACATGGGTTCTGTACCAGTGGGTTCCACATCCGTGGGCTCCATATCTGTGGCTCTGTATCTGTGGTTTCTGTATCCATGGACTATGTATCCATGAGTTCTGCATCTGTGGGTTCCACATCTGTGGGCTCTGTATCTCTGGATCCTGAATCTATGGGCTCTGTATCCACGGGTTCTGTATTCATGGGCTCCACAAACATAGGCTCTGTATCTGTGGGTTCTGCATTCATGAACTCTGTATCTTTGAGTTCTGCATCTGTGGACTCCGTATCCATAGGCTTTGCATCTGTGGGCTCTGTGTTCATGGGCTCTGTGTCCGTGAGTTCTACACCCGTGGGCTCTGCATTCGTGGGCTCCCCATCTGTGGGCTCTGCACCCGTGGGCCCCGCATCTTTGGGCTCTGTATCCATCCATGGGCTTTGTATCTGTGGGCTCTGTATCCTTAGGTTCCACATTTGTGGCCTGTGTATCCATGGGTTCCAGCTCTGTGGGCTCTGTATCCATAGATTCAACCAACCATGGATTGAAATATTTTTTTTTTAAAAAAAGGGTTGTATCTGTACTGGACACATACAGATCTTTTTCTTATTATTCCCTAAACAACACAGTATAAGAACTATTTACATGACATTTGCATTGTAATAGGTATTATAAGTAATCTAGAGGTAATTGAAAGTATATAGGAGAAGGTGCAAAGGTTACGAGCAAATAGTACACCGTTTGTATCAGGAACTGAAACATCTGTGGATTTTGATATCCATAGGGAATCCTGGAACCAGCCCCTCGGGATACCAAGGAAACTTGTACCTGACTGAGAGCCATGAATGATGGATACAGGTGCTGAGAATATGTAGACAGGGTCTGACATATCCCTGCCTGGAATGGGAGAATTCTCTTAACAGAAGTTTGAGGGATGGGTAGGAGTTGACCTGCAGGTAGAAGCTATATTATAACAAAGAATCTTAGCTGACCACCATGGCTCAGGCCTGTAACCTCAGCACTTTGGGAGGCTGAGGCAGGAAGATCACTTGAGGCCAAGAGTTCGAAACCAGCCTGGGCAACATAGTGAGATCTTGTCTCTACCCAAAAAAAAGAAAGAAAAAAAAATTAGCTGGGTGTGGTGGTGGACACCTGTAGGACACTTGGGAGGCCTAGGCAGGAGGATGGCTTGAGCCCAGGAGTTTGAGTCTGCAGTGAGGTATAATGGCACCGCGGCACTTCAGCCTGGGCAACAGAGCATTTACTTGGTCCTTATAATGGGTTACTGGCAGAGCTCCTAAAACTCTTAGGAGTTCCCTAGTGATAGGAGCATCTTTTGTTATTTATGACAAACTCTTTTGACCATATCTGATTTTATGCTCAGGTATGACTCAAGATAGCTTCAGGACAGAGACTAGTCCCAGAGAAACCTATCAGTACCTCCCCTGCCTCTGGGAAGGAGAAAGGGACTGGAGATTGAGTCTGGTTACCAATGGCTAAGGATTTAATTGATCATACTTACATACTGGAACGAGGGTACAAGTTCAGAAACAAGAGGCTAAGAGAGTATCCAGGCTGGTAAACACCTGGAGGTGCTAGGAGGGACACACCCCAAGGATTTGGAGGCTCTGCGTGCCCCTTCCCTACACCTTCCATTTAGCAGTTTCCATCATACCCTTTATAATAAATCAATAATTGTAAAGTACTTTCCTGAGTTTTGTGAGTTATAATAGAAAATTATCAAACATAGGGGGATGGTTCAGGGGAACCTCCAGATTCGTAGCCAAGTGGGACAGAGGTCCAGCCAGGCTTGGTCCTGGGACTTGGATTGGCAGGGCCGGGAGGTCTTCACCCATGGCATCTGCAGTAACTCCAGGTAGTCAGTATCAGGATAGATTGAGTGTAGGATACCTAGTTGGTGCCAGAAAATCAGATAATCGGTGTTGCGTGTGGTGTCTGGAAGAGCATCAGATGAACAAGCTGGACTTAAACTCCAGGGCTTCAACCCCCCTTGAGTCTGTTTCCCCGCTGACTGATAAGGTGGGGAGAGAAAAGCCTTTCCTTCCTTTGGTGCCTGCTGGTTGGAGGGGGCCAGGCACCCAGAGCAAAGTTATATCAAAAGATACTTTTCAGAAAAGGTTGGAATCATGACTGTCATGCAGATGTAAAAGTGAACATGTGTTAACGATTTTACTTAACTCAGGAGGGAACTAGGCAGATGTTACCAGTGATTGAAAAGATAATCTGAATGTCAGGCATTTATAGATCAGGAACATTGAAATCAAAGTACAAATGGAGGTGAGCTGGGGATGTGTCTTGGGGCATGGGGGAGGAGGGGAGATGAGACATTGAACTTCTACCAGCAGGGACAGAATTTGCATGTCTATAGGCAAGAATTATTTTGCATTCCTATCAGTTATCTACAACTTGCAGAGTTGTAAAATAATTCCCAAAGGACTGGAGTCAGCCCAGAGGAGTGATCTCCAATCTATGGGATACATGGGGTCCATCCAGGCATGCATTTGTCCCCACAATTTGTCCCTATAATTACAAGGAAGCACCTGGTGAAAAATGCTGGAAAAATTGATAGGTGGCCTGAAACTTAAATAGCGACTCAAGACAACTGTGAGGAAGGGAAGTGGGGTCCCGAAGCAAAGACGGGCCTGGGAGCCACAGCCATGTCTTGGGGCAAGTGAAAGGTGGTGGGATGGGTGATGGTTCCTCCTTCTCCCTGCGTCCTGTCCTGTGTTCAACATTTCCCATGGATTCTGAGTCGTTCTGGTTCCAGGCTGACGTCAGGACACCCGGACTCCAGACTCCGCTCTCCACTGACTTGTCGTGTGTGACTTTGGGCAAACCAGTACCCTCTCTGGGCCTCTGTTTTCCTGCTCAGTTGATGGCACAAGCTGCTCCTTGGGGGTCTTTCCTGGTGTCCCCATCGGGGAATCTGACAGTTCTCAGGGAAGGAGAAATCGGAGTGGGAACGTCCTGCATCTGTTAGAGTTCTCCAGGGAAAAGCAACGAACAGGTCTGATGTATGTCTGTATATGTATTTTCTCACACACACACACACACACACACACACACACACACACACACACACACACACACGTCTGATGTATGTCTGTATAGGTGTTTTCACACACACACACACACACACACACACACACACACACACACACCTGATAGGAGAAATCGGAGTGTGAACGTCCTGCATCTGTTAGAGTTCTCCAGGGAAAAGCAACAAACAGGTCTGATGTATGTGATGTATGTCTATATATGTGTTTTCTCA
>NW_007245857.1:1077546-1085871 GCF_000164805.1 Carlito syrichta | reverse complement strand
ACACACACACACACACACACACACACACACACACACACACACACACACACACACATCTGATAGAGTGCTCTCAGCCTTAGGCTTGCGGGAGATTATGTGTGTTGTGCTCGTGCTGAACGTACAAACTTCAAAACAGTGAATCCAGTCTGTGCTTTTGGAGATAGGCAGTGGGCAGAAGGTTTTCAGCCTGTGAAGTAAAAAAGAGGGAAATGTCGCTCTGTTTGGAGGGAGCAGAGGTGGGGGAAAAACAGAGCCTGCTGGCCTTCAGATGCCGGGCTCTGAGGTTCCTGGCCTGGGATTGGCCTTGGGGCTGTAGCCGGCTAGGACCCCTATCCTAGGGCCTGGCCTGGGCCTGGAACCTTTGGGCTGTGCTGCTCAGTGGGGTTTGCATGTAGCGGGGAGGCCTTCCCCGACAGGAGGAAGAAGAGGCAGCCCCAGGTCCATTTTGGTTGTTCATCCTGGTGACCGGTATCTCCTGTGAGGCTTTTTTCCCCAATTACTTAATTAATTAAATTTTTTTGAATTGGAACCCAGGCTGGAGTGACACGCTGGTGGCACGCTACTCATGGCCACCGCAGCCTCGACCTGCTGGGCTCAGACGATCCTTCCACCTCAGCCTTCCAAATAGCTGGAACTACAGGCATGTGGCACCACACCCAGCTAATTTTTTTAAATTTATCATAGAGACGAGGTCTCTCCATGTTGCCCAGGCTAGTCTCAAACCCATGGCCTCAGGCAATCCTCTCACCTCCACATTTAATTAATTAATTAAGTTTTAAAACTGAGACAAGGCCAGGCTCGGTGGCTCAGCCTGTAATCCCAGCACTTTGGGAGGCTGAGGCGAGTGGATTGCCTGAACCCACGGATTTGAGACTCACCCAGGCAACTTGGTGAGACCTTGTCTCTACAATAAATAAAAAATTAGCTGTTTGTGGTAGTGCGCTCTTGTAGTTCTGGCTACTTGGAAGGCTAAGGCGGAAGGATTGCGGGAGCGCAGCAGGTCGAGGCTGCAATGGCCGGGAGGGTGGCAGTACACTCCAGCCTGGGCAACAGAGGACAGAGTAAGACTCCAACTCAAAAAAAAAAAAACTGAGACAAGTTCTTGCTATATTGCCCAAGCTGGTCTTGAACTCCTGGGCTCAAGCAGTCCTCCTGCCTGGGCCTCCCAAAGTACTAGGCTTATAGGTGTCTGCCACCGCATCCAGCCCTTCCCTGGGATGGGTGGGTACCTTAGGAGGTGCTTCTGCATTTTGGGGGAGGGGGATATGTCCAGGTGGGTCCTGGTACCCCCAGAAGTTTGCTTTCAAGCCGTTTGTTTGGCTTGTGACAGGTTTATCGCTGAAGTTGTGTCGTTGGTGAGAGCCAGGTTGCTAGGCTAACCCACAAAAAGAGCACACTAGGGACTCTGGCAGCTTTGGAAGGGGTAGGGGTGGTGTCAGGGAGGGCTGAAACCTGAGGCTGCAGGGGTAAGGGTGGTCTAGCAGAGGTGAGGGTGGGGACAGGGCAGGTCCTGTCCCTAGCTGGAACTTGCCCTTCCTCCCATCATCAAGCACTGGGCATTTAAGTCACCTGTCTGTCATTTAAGTCACATGACAGAGTGGCAGTGAGTCACCACAGGCCTGGGTACCCCCACAGGCAGGAGCAGCTCTCGTTACCCCCACGCCCGGCAGCCAAGGTCTATTGGGAGGCTGAACGAATGACCACCATGTGCCAAGTTCTCAACTGTCAGTGCCCCTTCCTGACCAGCTGCCTGGGGCTGTGTCTGGGGGTGTAGGTGTGGATGATTGAGTTTCTTTTCTCACTTTCACAGTGGGCACTGGGTGAATTTCTGCAGGGTGTGGGTATAGTGTCCTAGCCTGGGTGTCAGTCCCATTTGCCACCCCACCCCAGGTCCCTGGAGAACTGCTATCAGGCCTGGGGAGAGCTGGACCTGGAAGAGGCTCCCGGCCTGGGGACGGTGGGCTGGTGGGGTCCGGCGGGACACGCTGAGCCTCCCCACTTGGCGCTCGGCGCCCCGCACCCTGCCAGGAAGGTGAACCCGACCCAGAGTCTGCACCCGGGGCCCTGCCAGCTGGCTTTAATGCCTCTACCCATCCACCTCCCCTGTCCTCAGAAGCCGGGGTGTGGTGTCCAGGATCAGGTGATTGTGGAAAAACACAGGGCATGAAGGCTGGGGAGGCTGTGGGTGAGGGTGGGACAGGCCAGGTCTCTCTGTGGAAGGTTGTGAGTTGTTGGTGGATTAGCTGGAATCCACCGTCTACCTCGTCTATGCCATCGACACTGGAGTAGGGAATACCTGAAGAGGGGCTGGCTGATGGCTGGAACTGCAAGCCCAGAGGAGTGTGTGTGTGTGAGTTCTTGTGTGGGCATGTACATGCTTGTATGTGTGTGCATGTGTGAGTTTGTGTTTATGAGTTTGTGGGTGTGTGTCTGTGTGTGCATGTGGGATATGCAGAGCTTGCCTGTCTTCTGGGGTCTCTCCCCTGGGGCCTCCCCGGAGCTCTCTCCAGTGTCCTGCTTTCCTCTTCCCCTCCCTGTCCTGGGCTCTCTCCTTGTCCTCTGCCAGGGACGCCCTGGCCCTCGAAGGCATGGCAGCAAGTCAGTGAGCATCAGGGATAGTGTTCTTGCTCCCTCTCAGCTCAGAGAGGGCGAGACTCTCAGTCAAGGCCACACTACAGTCTCACAACAGAGTCCAGCCAGAGGGAGCGGATGGCAGGGGCTTCAGAGATTTCTCAGGGCTTTAGAGATTCCTCCCGCGTGAGGGGGAGTGGGAGGCACAGCAGGAGATGGAGGGAGGAGGCTGATTGTGACTGGATACAGAGTCCAGGGTTATGGTCACCGTTTGACTCTGAAAACAGAAAGTCTAGGTTTACTTGTTAAAAGTCTAGGTTTTCAAGTTAAAACGGGCACAGTGGCTCATGCCTGTAATCCCAGCACTTTGGGAGGTGGAGGTGAGAGGATGGCCTGAGCCCATGGGTTTGAGACCACTCTGGGCAACGTGGTGTGACCTCGTCTCTACAATAAATCAAAAAATTAGCTGGGCGTGGTGGTATACGCCTATAGTTCCGGCTACTTGGAAGGCTGAGGTGAAAGGATCACCTGAGCCCAGCAAGTAAAGACTGTGGTAGCCATCAGCAGTGTGCTACTGCATTCCAAACTGGGTGACAAAGTGAGACTCCCATTCAAAAAAAAAAAAGAAAATGTAGAGAAGAGAGTAGTAGTAGGAGGTGTCCTCAGACTGATTTGCTGTGTGACCTTGAGTAAGTGTCTGCACTTTACTGGCCTTGGTTGTGTTCTCTGATAAATGGGGAAGTTGGACTTTATCAGAGTAATGGATATGCCTCCCTCCCTCCTTCCCTCCTACTGCTATTTTTATGAAAACGGTTCAGACTGCAGAAATACTTAAGAAATCTTAGGAGAACACACATTTACTTCTTACCTTGATTTAGAAATTGGTATTGTTCATGATGAGTGCTTTCTTGTTAAGAGCTGAACTATTGGAGTGTGAATGGCAGACCCCTGGTGTTCCCAGCTGAATATTTTAGTATCTCTTACGCATCAAGATATTCTGCTGTATAACCTGATATCATTATCACATCTAAGAAAATTTCCAGCAACTCCTTAACATCATCGATTATTGCTTCCCCAGTTGTCCGGCCTATCTGCTCTGCTCTGTATATAGACCAGCACCCCACCCAGGCTGGCCCACTGTGTTTGACTGTTGTGTCTCCCTGGCTTCTTTCCATGTAAAGCAGCCCCCCACCACCTCCCTCTGATTTTAAATGACATCAATGAGCCCACGCCACCTGGATGACAAAAAAAAATAAAATAGAATGACACCAACTTTTAAGAAGACCAGGTATAAGTCCTCTCTGCATAGGTTTGTACTACCACTTGAAAAAAAAAGTCTGGACTCGGTGGCTTAGCCTGTAATCCCAGCACTTTGGGAAGCCAAGGCAAGTGGATTGCCTGAGCTGGCAGGTTTGGTGAGAACTTGTCTCTACAATGAATCAAAAATTACCCGGGCGTGGTAGCTTGTGCCTGTAGTTCCGACTATTTGGAAGGCTGAGGCAGAAGGATCCCTGGAGCCCAGCAGGTTGACACTGGGGTGGTATTGAGTGTGCCACTGCACTCCAGCCTGGGCGATGGAGTGAGGCTCCAACTGAAAAAAAAAAAAAAAAAAAAAAAAGACGGGGCAATTGTCTTGTAGAATGTCTCTCTTTCTAGAGTTGTCTGATCTCCCCGCCATGATGTCATTTCTCTTGTTCTTGGGTCTCCTGTGGGTGTTTCCTGTAAACCAGCGCTGGAGGCTCAGTTAGATTCAAGTTGAGCCTTTGGGCTGGAGATCTCAGGTGTGTGTCCTTCCCATGGTAGCATGTTGGGAGATGTGACATCAGGTTGTCCTGTGTTTTTGAGGTGGGTAGCTAGTACAGGTGAGGTGTAGATAGATACATTTCTCATAGGCAGGTTTTAGAAAGCGTTCAGACAACCTGTCCACAGGTTGAACGGCTTTCGTGCTGGAAAGTGAATTCACTGTGGACTCCCAGTCCACCTCACTTCCTCAGCTCCCCAAAGGAAAACTCCATCAAGGTGGTTTCCAGACCAGGAATCAAAAAGAAACTCGCCTATGGCAGGTCTTTCTGCCATGACTCTTTCTTCTTCTTCCTTCTGTAATAAACTTGGTTTTAAAACTTTGCTGGTCCCTCTGAAATTCATTTTAGGAATGAGTCAAAGACTCTACGAGTTTTACACTGCACCCTGCCGGGCATCATCATGAATCTAGGTTTGCTCCTTGCAGAGGTGGTAGCCGCCAGAGTCGCTGTCGTTGAGGGCTGTCTTTCCCTTTGCAGCACTCTGGAGCCTGGGCATGGTCAGTCTTGGTCCTTGGTAAGTGTCCTAATCCCTGACATCTTTCACCTGAGCATCTAGCTTTCACCAATGACCTTGACTGGAGACAGTTCTAAAAAATCAGTTGAACATTCATGCGTGGTACTATTTCTGGACCTTCTCTTGTGTTCCGTTGATCTGTACATCTCTCTGCACCAACCCCACCCTGGCCTGATTATTGTAGCTTTATAATAGGTCTTGAAATCAGAAAGTCTTCAACTTTCTTCTTTCACACGATTCTTTTTGCCATTCCAGGCCCTTTTTAGTTCCAAATAAATTTTGGTCAGGATCGTGTTTGAATCTAAAAATTGATTTGAGGAAAATCGACATCTTAACAATATTATGTCTTTTAATCCATGAGTGGGATGTATTTTCCCTTTTATTTACGTTCCTTCAGTTTTTTTTTCAGTGATGCTTTGTAGTTTTCTGTATACGGATTAGGCACATCTTTTGTTTTATTTCTAAGTACTTTATGATTTTTGGTGCTATTGTTAATGGATTTTTAAGTTTTAATTTCTGATTTGCTCATTCCTTGCATATGGGAATATAGTTGATTTTGGTATATTAACTTTTCCTTACAGCTTTCTACCTTGCTTACTGGTGTTAGAAGTTCTTATGTAGATTCCCTAGGGTTTTCTACTTTGATGATTATGTAGTTTGTATGTAAAGTTTTATTGATCTTCCTTTCTAATCTTTATGCTTTTTATTTATTTTTCTTATTACAATGTTTGGGCCTTCTAGTATAATATTGAATAGAAATGGTGAGAGGAGCTGTCATTGTTCTGAAAGCTTTTTTTTTTGAGTTGGAGTCTCACTCTGTCACTCAGACTGGAGTGCAGTGGCCACTCCTGGTCACTGCAGCCTCGACCTGCTGGGCTCCGGTGATCCTTCCGCCTCAGCCTTCCAAGTAGGTATACGTGTGCACTACCACGCCCGGCTAGTTTTTTTTTTTTATTTATTGTAGAGATGAGGTCTCATCAAGTTGCCCAAGTGGGTCTCTAACCCACGGGCTCAGGCAATCCACTCACCTCGGCCTCCCAAAGTGCTGGGATTACGGGCTGAGCCACTGAGCCTGGCCTATAGTTGCTCTTTATTGAATTTAGAAAGTTTCCTTCTATTCTTATTTTGCTAGTTTTTTTTAATTATTGTGAATGACTTGAATTTTATGAAATATTTTTCTTGCATCTATTAGGATGCTCCTTTTTTTATTGAGTCAAGGCTCACTCTGCCACCCAGACTAGAGTGCAGTGGCACGATCACGGCTCATTGCAGCCTAAATCTCTTGGGTTCAAGCAATCCTCCCACTTCAGTCTGCTGAGTAGCTAGGACTACAGGGGCCCACTACCGCTCCTGGCTAATTTTTTTGTAGAGATGAGGTTCCACTGGCCTGGAATTCCTGGGCTCAGGCAGTCCTTTTGCCTTGGCCTCCCAAAGTGTGGGGATTACAGGTATGAGTCAGTGCACCCAGCCAAGATGATCTTTTTTTTTCTTTTCTGTCTTCCTAAGGTAAACTACATTGATTGGTTTTTGAATGTTAAGACAACTTTGCATAGCTAAAATGAACCCACTTGGTCATGATAGATTATACTTTTTATATATTGCTTCTTTTAACTTGTTGATATTTTGTTAAAGTTTTTTTTTTGTCTATGTTCATAAGGGATATGAAATTTTATTTTCTTGTATTATCTTTGGTTTTGGCATCAGAGTAATGCTGGACCCATAAAACAAGTTTGGATGTATTTTCTTGTATTTTCTAAAATAATTAGTGTAGGATTGGTATTATTTCTAATGTTTATATGGTGGAATTCACATGTGAAGACACTTATGCTCAGAACTTTCTTTGTAAAAAAGGCTTTTCTTAACAAATCTGACTGCTGTACTAGACAGAGGGCTATTCAGGTTACCAGTTCCTTTTCTTTTCTTTCATTCTTTTTCTTTTTTTTTTTTTTTTGAGTCAGGATCTCACTCTTTCAACCAGGCTGAAATGCAGTGGCATGATTGTGGCTCGCTACAGCCTTGACATCCTGGGCTCAGGCAATCCTTTCCCCTAAAGCTCCTGAGTAGCTGGGACTACAGGCATGTATCACCATGTCTAGCTAATTTTTTAAAAAATGTTCTTAGAGATGAGGTCTTAGTATATTACCCAGGCTGGTCTCAAACTCCTGGACTCAAGCAGTCCTCCTACCTCAGCTTCCCAAAGTGCTGAGATGACGTCCATAAGCCATCACACCTGGCCTTAGTTTTTTCTTGAATGAGATGTGGTAGCTTGTGTCTTTTAAGACATGTGTGTATTTTATCTAGATTATTAAATATATTGGCATCAGAGCATTTATACTGTTCTCTCATCTTTTTGATATCTATAGTATCTGTAGTGATATCTCCTATCTCAAGCTGTCATTTTAGTTTTATATTTGTATCTCTCTTTCTTTCTTTTTTTTTTTTTGAGTTGGAATCTCACTCTGTCACCCAGGCTGGAGTTCAGTGGCATGTTCACAGCCACCAAAACGTTGACCTACTGGGCTCAGGCAAGCCTTCCACCTCAGTTTTCCAAGTAACTGGAACTACAAGTGCATGCCACCATGCCCAGCTAATTTTTTGATTTATTGTAGAGTGAGGTCTTGCCAGACTGGTCTTGAACCCCTGGACTCAGGCAATCCTCTTACCTCTGCCTCCCAAATTGCTGGGAGTACAGGCGTGAGCCACCGCACCTGGCCCAGCATTTGTATCTTAAGACTTTTACTTTGTAAACTCTACTATGTTCCCGTCAGTGAATTGAAATTGCATCTATTGAGACACTTTTTTTTTTTTTTGAGTCATACTCTCACTCTGTCACCCATACTGGAGTGCAGTGGCACAGTCATGGCTCACTGCAGCCTAAAAGTGCTTTTATGTAGAAATAATGCCTTTTGCATAAGAGACTAAATGCTTGGGTTTTTACTAATTATATTAAGCGTCAGCTAGAATATTAATGTGCTTCACAGGATAGATGTTTTATGATACCAAGATGGCAGAGGATTTACAAAATTGTGGAATGTAGAATTACTAACATATCTTTTTATACTGTAATAATGACTGTTATGAACATTTACTGCATACTGACCATATGCCAGGTACCATCCTAGGCAATTTACCACATTATCTCACTTAATCTTTATAATCTCACTATGTGCTGGTTCTGTTTTATAAACTATGAAATGGAGGACACAGAGAACTTGAGACAGTTGTCAAAGGTTATCCAGGTAGCCTGGCTGCACAGTCCATACTTATTCTGCTCTAGAGCTTACATTTATGCCATTCTAACTCTGAATTCTATGCCTTTCCTTCCACACCAGGCTGTTTTTCAACAGTTGCAGGGTTAAAGTTAAGAGTGGACGCTGTAAGCCGGGCTCGGTGGCTCAGCCTGTAATCCCGCACCTTGGGAGGCCGAGGTGAGTGGAT
>NW_007245857.1:1076568-1077453 GCF_000164805.1 Carlito syrichta | reverse complement strand
TATTGTAGAGATGAGGTCTCGCCTGCCCAGGCGGGTCTTGAACCCGCGGGCTCAGGCAATCCACTCACATCAGCCTCCCAAAGGCGCGGGATTACAGGCTGAGCCACCGAGCCCGGCTTCTATTTATTTATTTACAGGTAGGGTTTTGCTATGTTGCCCAGGCTGGTCTTGAACTCCTGGTCTTGAGTGATCCTCTCACCTCAGCCTCCCGAGTAGTTGAGGTTACAGGCGTAAGCTACCACAGCCAGCTCAAGGGTAGACACTGTTGATAGAGATGGAGTTCAGTCTCGGTGAGAGGAAGAATATTTTAGTAGCTGGACCTGATCCAAGATGGACTGAACTTCCTGGGAACGTAGAGAGTGTTCCCTTACTAGAGGTAGGTGGGCTGAAGCTGGCAATTGTAGTTTAAATAGCACTTATCTCACCAACAAAAAAATGGCTTTTTGATAGTATCTTCATGGTAGTAGAGACTCTATGATGTCTGGTTGGTTTCATGTTTATTGGTATCTCTTAACAATTTAGGGAGGGGTATTTATTAATAGAAATTCCAAGAGGCTGAGGTCTCTTGGGACAGCATGGATAAACTGAAGGGAAATGGCTACTCTGAGTATTTATTACTTGGCACCAACATTTACGTACTGTACAAGCTGGCCTGTGTTCATGGGCCAGCAGAGATGGCGAGAGTCCAGCCGCCTGGATGTTGGCCTCTGATGGACTTGGCTATATTTCCCCTCAAGACCTCCTTGGGGGGCTTCTGGACCACTGCCCACAGTGTGGCCATCTGCAGGCAGCCTCTCTCTGACCTTTGGACAACTTCAGAGGGGCTGTTGAAACCCTGTCAGGACATTACTCTTTTTTTTTTTTTTTTGAGTTGGAGTCTCACTT
>NW_007245857.1:1074387-1076379 GCF_000164805.1 Carlito syrichta | reverse complement strand
ACCCGCGGGCTCAGGCAATCCACTCACCTCAGCCTCCCAAAGGCGTGGGATTACAGGCTGAGTCACCGAGCCCAGCTTTTTTTTTTTTTGAGTCAGAGTTTCACTCTGTTACCCAGGCTGAAATGCAATGGCATGGTCACAGTTCACCACAAGCTCAGCCTCCAAAGCTCAGGTGATCCTTTCACCTCAGCCTACTAAATACCTGGGACTACAGGTGTGCATGCATCACCACACCCAGCTAACTTTTTTTTTTTGAGTAGGTGTCTCACTCGGTCACCCAGTCTGGAGTGCAGTGGCCACTCCCGGCCACTGCAGCCTTGACCTGCTGGACTCCGGCGATCCTTCCACCTCAGCCTTCTAAGTAGCTGGAACTACAGGCATGCGCTACCACACCCGGCTAATTTTTGATTTATTGTAGAGATGAGGTCTCACCAAGTTGCCCAGGTGGGTCTCGAACCCACGGGTTTAGGCAATCCGCTCACCTCAGCCTCCCAAAGCGTGGGATTACAGGCTGAGCCACGGAGCCTGGCTCCAGCTAATTTTTTTATTTTATTTTTTTCTGTAGAAAAGAGGTCTTGCTATGTTGCCCAGGATGTTCTCGACCTCCTGGGCTCAAGCAGTCCTCCTGCCTCTGCCTCCCAAAGTGCTGGGATTACAGGTGTGAGCCACCACACCCAGCTAGGACATTACTCTTTCTTTGAGGAAAATATTTAGTATTCGAATTCTTTTAAAAATCATATCATATTTTAATCAGCTTATGTATATTGTGTAGCTACTTTGGATTTTGGAAAAATTAGCTTCCTTGGAAATATAAGGACTCATTCACTCACCCTAGATTGGACCATTTTTTTGTTTTTTTGAGTTAGAGTCTCACCCTGTTGCCCAAGCTAGAGTGCAGTGGCACAACCATGGCTCACTGCAGCCTCAACCTCCTGGGCTCAAATGATCCTTCCGTCTCAACCTCCTGAGTGCTGGGACTACAGACATGTGCCACCTCATCT
Organism: Carlito syrichta; assembly: GCF_000164805.1. NCBI lineage: Eukaryota > Metazoa > Chordata > Mammalia > Primates > Tarsiidae > Carlito > Carlito syrichta. Next base: position 1,075,378 of record NW_007245857.1, on the reverse strand, counting down.
GACTAATTTTTAATTTCTTTTTTTGTAGAGATGAGGTCTTGCTATATTGCCCGGGCTAGTCTTGGATTCCTGGGCTCAAACGATTCTCCCACCTCGGCCTCCCAAAGTACTGGGATTACAGGCACGCGCCTAGCCTGTACCACATTTTGGAATTTGCTTTGTGTTCCAACCTGAGCATTATGTCACCCAGAAACTAGTGGCCTTCCTTGCTCTGGCTGCTGGTGGAGTGAATACTCTGCTTACAGGTGGATAAATCAGGAACGAGTGGGTCACCCCTGGATTTCAGGCCCTGGCTGCCAAATTTTAATCTGAATCTTGGAGGACTTTCTCATCACATGAAGATGTCATAAGAGCAAGCTGTTTCCAGAGGCTTCCATAGCCCTCATTGATATGTTGGCATCCTTGTACTAATTAAAGTTATTCCCATCTCTCTCCAATGCGGTGGGACCTCCGGCAGGCACCATCTCCTAAAGTGCCACTTGCCCTGTGTGAAAGTCATAAAATACCATCTCCGTAACAACCTCCAATATTTCAGATTGTTCATTACTGTAAAAGGGCCTTCCCTGTGTTGCCCTATTTTTCCTGAATTACTGAGCCTTCACTAACCAGTTCCCTGTGCCGGGCACTCAGGGAAGACTTGTTGATTAACTGTGGGGCTTGCTTCTGCGTGCGGCTGTCAGAGCAGAATTAGTGACGCCACGCACCGGAGGTGGCCGGGTGGCCGGATGAGCAGTGTGTGTGGGAAGAGGCGTTTGCTTGTTTGGTCTGACTGCCATCCCCTTCTGTGAGCCTCTTCCGTGTGTCCCCTGCACCATGGCCCACTGCTCTGCCCCCTCTGTCCATGCACTCTGGCCACCCCCTCCATGCCCCTGCTCCTGTATATCCCCCCTGTCACAGTCCCTCACAGCCCCCTCTGTGTGACCCCAGTCCCCTCTTCATGACTCCTCCCTCCATGTGGCGTGGCTGCTGGTACCCACCCCTGTGTTCCTGC
>NW_007245857.1:1068206-1074335 GCF_000164805.1 Carlito syrichta | reverse complement strand
CCCACCCCCTCCGTTGGGCCCTTTGTCCGTGCATCCAAGGTTGTTCAGTCCTTGCTCTGTGCCAGGCACTAGGACGTGGCAGACAGACACAGTGAAAGCAGCTGTCTGCCCCGTAGAAAGCCCACTAAGTGACCGAGGGTATATGCGGTCATGACACAAGAGGGCGAGTTCTGTAGGGGGGTCCTGGAGGCAGAGAAGGAAGTCATCGTCCACCCCTAGAGGTTACTTTCCCTCCTCCCCTCCAGGCTCCCAACCAGCCCTTGAGGTGGGCACTGCTGTTCTCATTTTGCACATGGGAAGCAAACCTAGGGGGACAAATTGACTTACCTAGGCCACACCATCCAGCCTAGATGATCCTGACCCTCCCTGGGCTGCCTCTATCACCCCAGCTGCCTGCTGAACAGTCAGGGACCCAGTAGAGTAAGTCTTGGGGAGATGGTGGCATTTAAATATAAGGGAAACACCTGGAAACTTGAGAACCAGAGGAAGGTACAGAAAATGACCTGGGCTTTGAGCCTAGATGGGCCACAGCCGAGACTGGCAGGTGCTTGTTCTGATGGCAAGAAGGTGTGTGCTGCCCAGCGGAAGGACTGTGCCCGGGGTGGGCGGGGGGCATGGGTGTGCCTGAGCTTGCAGGGGATGATTTTAGGACAAACAAAGGAGATGACAGTTTCCTCCAACCAGCGGGAGCTGCGGCCCAGCTTGTCAGTGCAGATGACCTGCCCAGGCTGCAAGCCTAAGGCGAGTTCTGCATCCGCCCTCTCTTGTGCTTGGCCCTTGGTGCCATCTCCCACCCATCCCTTGGATGTGCTCCTTCTACCAGGCTGCCCCTGCTGTTTCCGGGATGGTCTCTTTACGCTTGGGCTCCTGAGGGTGTTGTAGGTTCTACAGAACCCTCTGCTTATCTTCTTGCTCCATGTCACTCCTCTGCTCAAGGAACTGCTGTGTCTCCCTAGCACTTGTTCCCAAGTCTGAATTATCCCACTCCCATAGCACTGCTGTTCTTCCACAGGAGCCCTCTGCCACCTCCCATTGGGACCAAGCCCAGGCCCACCCCAGGCCTTACCTTCTGCGGAGCCAGGTTGGCTTCTGGAGCTGGGGTGGCGTCTGTTGGGGTTTGTGCCTGCCCCAGGCTGGGGACTGTGACTGGGCCCACACACATCCAAGCTGCTGACTCCTCATCTGGTGCTTAAACTTTCATCTCAGCTTTTAAACGTTCCCTCCCATCAGTTAATCCATAAAAGCCCTGAGCTCTTCAGCTTGGAGGAAGTCCCGAGAGGAGACATGGTCATACTGCCTGGGGTCAGCGTGAGCACCACCAGTTGGGGCAGCAGGCACTCTTTGTCTTCCCTGTGGCCCTTCCCTCCATCCCAGAGCTCGAGGGGATAGGAGAGGGTAGAGGCCTGGATGGGTCTGAGAATGCGGAGAAACTGGGTGGTTCCTTCAGTAAGCCAAGTTCAGTATAAAGGAGAAAAAAAGAATGTGCTAGAACAAGAGACATGAAGACGCAGCAACCATGTCAGACTGGGTGAGAGACTGGTGTGAAGAAACCAATTGTCACATTTTAGGGGTCACTTGGGGGAAATCTGAGATGGCCTGGATATTCGAAGAACTCACAGTTTAAAATATTTCATGGTAGAGACGCTGAGTGGGAAAAGGCTGGTAATTAAACAGTAGGTGTAGGCTGGGCTCGGTGGCTCAGCCTGTAATCCCAGCACTTTGGGACGCCCAGGCGAATGAATTGCCTGAGCCCGTGGGTTTGAGACCCGCCCAGGCAACTTGGCGAGACCTCATCTCTATAATAAATTTAAAAAAAAATTAGCTGGGCATAGTAGCGCGCGCCTGTAGTTCCAGCTATTTGGAAGGCTGAGGCGGAAGGATCGCTGGAGCCCAGCAGGTCGAGGCTGCAGTGCTACTGCACTCCAGTCTGGGAACAGAGTGAAACTCCAACTCAAAAACAAACAAAAAAACAAAAAAAAGGAGTAGGTGTAGAGGGATTTCATTTCTGTTACAAAGAATTTCATCTGAAAAGATCAACCTGAGGTCTGAAAAGTGGTGGGGTGCTTTTCACATTATTTCTCCTTATGGTCTAATTTTCTATAATTGATATAACATATATAATATAGTAATGATATTAAGACAATAGATGACATTCTAATCACAAATACTATTTAATACGTGTTAAGATATTAACTATTAATACATTATTAATATATAACAAATGTATATTATCTGCATATTATCTATTATATACTAGATAAACTCTATAGAATATAATTTTCTGTCCTGCTGTTTTAACAACCCTTTCCAAGTCCCTGGTTGTCACAGGTGCCCCTAGAGTCACGTGGGGCTTCTGTCCAGTGGGACGAGGGAGCTGCCATTTCTTGTGTTGATTTGGGGTGTTGAGAAACCACTTCTGACTCCAAAGGCTCTGATCTGCACTCTAGATGTCTTATGATATTCCTGGATTTTCATCTGAGATTTTTGTCTATGAAGCCTCAAATAGTCATTCAACAAACATCTGTAAGTAAGATGTGTGCCTGCTCTTTTTTTTTTTGAGTTGGAGTCTCACTCGGTCGCCCAGACTGGAGTGCAGTGGCCGGGACACCGCAGCCTCGACCTGCTGGGCTCCGGCGATCCTTCCGCCTCAGCCTTCCAAGTAGCCGAAATTACAGGCGCGCGCTACCACGTCCGGCTAATTTTTAAATTTTATTGTAGAGATGAGGTCTCCCTGCCCAGGTGGGTCTTGAACCCGAGGGCTCAGGCAATCCACTCACCTCAGCCTCCCAAAGGCGTGGGATTACAGGCTGAGCCACTGAGCCGTGCCTGCTCTTAAGTGCTTCCTACACATCATGTCATTCAACTGCCCCCTCAGCTCGGCAAGGGAGGGGACAGTCTAACTCAATACTGACGAAATGAGACATGGAGAGCTTGTGTGGCGTTTGCAGGACTGCTGATAGCTGGAATGTGGGTTAAGGGAGTCCTACCCTGGCCAACTGTGCGATCCTGGGCTTCCTTTAGCTTACTGGGCCTTGGTTGTCCCATCTTTAAAACGGGGATCATAATGGATTGGGATTTGGTGAGGATTGAAAGAGGCGGCATATTTGAGGAAGGACTTGGAGAGCCGTGAAGCACTCATCAAGTCAGTGTCACTCTTGTGTCTTTAAGAATGTCAGCTTGAACCAGGCTTGGTGGCTCAGCCTGTAATCCCGCGCCTTTGGGAGGCTGAGGTGAGTGGATTGCCTGAACCCGCGGGTTCAAGACCTGCCTGGGCAGCGAGACCTCATCTCTACAATAAATCAAAAAATCAGCCGGGTGTGGTAGTGCGTGCCTGTAATTCCGGCTACTCGGAAGGCTGAGGCGGAAGGATCGCCGGAGCCCAGCAGGCGAGGCTGTGGTGGCCGGGAGCGGCCACTGCACTCCAGTCTGGGCGACCAAGTGAGACTCCAACTCAAAAAAAAAAAGCATGTCAACTTGCAGCCCATGAAGCTGTGGCTCATGGCTTTAGAAGAGAGGACCTGGGAGGAGCTGGTAGGCGAGCCCTTGCCCCCTTCTCTTCTATGGGGTGGGGGTGGCAAGATGCGGGGGCTCACTGAAGATAGCGTTGTCACAAAAGAGTTGAGCATGGTATGTGTTCAGAGGTGTGGGCAGGGCTTAGGGAAACCCGGAGGAGCAGCAAAGCACTGGGAGGAGTAGCCTGTGACCTGTGACTACCAGTCCCTGGCCTGCAGGAGCCAAATGTAGAGACGCAGGGGGGCTACAGGGACAGGGGTATCTTCCCAGTCCCCACCCCCTCCCCCACCAGTACTCTCCAGGGGTCAAAACAACCGGACACTGGAGGGAGGGCCGGGCAGTGGGACAAGATCCCCTAGTCTCAAAGCACATCACTGATTGTCCAGACTCAGGTAGGTGGTCCACAATCCTTACCCGCCCTCATCTCTGCCCTTTTTGTGGCCGAAAGGGACACTGATGCCTAGCCTAGTTGGTGCTGGGTTGTGCTGCTGTGGCCTGAGCATTGGGCTGAATGTCCAGGGGGCTGGGGATGCTCTGGTGGATGTGGGATGTGGTGGTCAGAGTCGGTTGCAAAGTCTCCATGTCATCTGATTAGAACTTCATGGGATATGGGTGCTATGGACAGAGATGGAGGGGAAGGTGTGGCCAGAAAAAATGTGTCTTGGAGCCATGGCAGACATTTCCCCTGTAAAATAATTCCTTTAGTGATGCCATGTCATGATGCCATCTGGAAATGAGCTGTGGGGCAGAGGGAGTTCTGCGGGGATTTCATGAGGCAAATGGAGCAAGCCAGGTTCGTTAAAAGGGGATGTTATCTCCCCAAAACAGAGAGGCTTGGATCAAGGGGCAAGCAGCATCCTCTGGGCCTTACTAAATTAGTGCTGATGCTGCCATTTCTTCTTTTCTTTTGAATTGGGATCTCACTGTGTCACCTGGGCTGGAGTGCAGTTGCACAATCATGGCTTACCGCAGTCTCAACCTCTTGGGCTCAGGCAGTCCTCTCGCCTCAGCCTCTGCAGTAGCTGAGACTACAGGCAGACACCACCATACCTGGCTAATTTTTTAATTTTTTTTTTGTAGAGACAAGGTCTCTCTCTATTGCCCGGGCTGGTCTCGAACTCCTGGGCTCAAGCAATCCTCCCACCTTAGCTTCCCAAAGTGCTGGGATTGCAGGCGTGAGCAGCATGCCCCACCAATGCTGCCACCTCTAATTACCGTCCTGTAGGATAGGGTCTGAGATCCAGGGCTCTGTGCAGGGATAGGAGTGAAGTCAGTGGTGCATGTCATATCTTGGATGGGAAACCAGATTTCCTCCCAGAGTTTTTCAGAAATGAAATTGGTTTACTTGCACCAAAAAAATTTTAAATGCATCAATTGTTTTATTCTCTCTCTCTCTTTTTTTCTTTTTTTGGGAGTTGGATTCTCACTCTGTTGCCCAGGCTAGAGACCTGCTGGGCTTAGGCAATCCTTCCACCTCAGCCTTCCAAGTAGCTGGAACTACAGATGCATACCACAACACCCAGCCAGTTTTTGTGATTTATTGTGGAGACGAGGTCTCACCAAGTTGCCCAGGCTGGTCTTGAACCCCTGGGTTCAGGCAATCCTCTCGCCTTGGCCTCCCAAAGTGCTGGGATTACAGGCTTTAGCCACTGAGCCTGGCCTGTTTTATTCTCTTAAGGTAGATGATATTGAGGCAGATTTCACCAAGTATGCCCTGATTTTTCAAAGAAAAAATGGTATTTTATTAGACTCAATGAATCACCTATAATCCAAGTTGGCTTAAGCAGAAAAGCAAGGGACTTGTCTTTCTCCATCTCTCAACTCTATCTTCTGCCATTGGCTTCATTTTTCTAAAGTTCCATGTGGTGACCTTTTGGTAGTTCCAGACCCACATCCTCCCAGGTTTAGGTCCAGGACAAGAAATTCATTAAAAAGTATCTCTTTTAAGTCCGTAGTTTTGAAGTCTTGGAATTCACTGTGATTAGACTAGATTAGGCCATTGATCATTCCTCAACTTTTCTCTTTGATCCAGGGATATGGTACTGGGACAGGTCAGTCTTAGTCTATTCTTGGTGCCATTGCAGGGCTGTGCGTGCGTGTGTGTGTGTGTGTGAGAGAGAGAAAGTGTGTATAATACTGGCCAGGGCAGGGATGGAGTGCTGTTGGCTAAGACGGTGACTGCCCTCTTGGTCTGCTTTATCCGTAGGCCAGGAGCCCTCTTCCTTTAGGATTGTGGGCCTGGACTGCGGATCATAGCTTGTGTCTGTGGGTATCGTCCTGTAGGGGCAGGACAGGAGGGGTGAGATGGTGCCTCTGGCACCTGCTGGTGGTGGGCACCAGCCTCCCCTGCCCCTATGTGGTCTCAGCAAGTTCCTGGCCCTCTGTCCATTTCGATATACTTTGTGTAGAGGTTGCCTCCTGCCGTTGTGTGATCATTTTGCCTTTGGGCCCCCTCTCAGCCTGAGCCCTTCTTGAGGGGCACAAACCCTGTCGGTTCTCCTCGTGTCCAAGGCCCCACTCCACTCCCAGGACATGATTTTTATTTTTTGTTTGTTTTGAGTTGGAGTCTCACTCTGTCGCCCAGACTGGAGTGCAATGGCCGCTCCTGGCCACCAC
>NW_007245857.1:1061283-1068173 GCF_000164805.1 Carlito syrichta | reverse complement strand
CTCGAACCCGCGGGCTCAGGCAATCCACTCACCTCAGCCTCCCAAAGGCGCGAGATTACAGGCTGAGCCACTGAGCCTGGCTAGGACATGGTTTTGAATGAATGAGTGGGGCCTGCTAGGCCACATACACCACCCCCTCCCCACCCCCATCCACATAGCCCATCTCCTATCCACTCTCAGGCTCCTGAGCTCCTGCCTCAGCTGGATGACATGACTCCCCTCACCCTCTTGCAAGGGACTCCAAGCAGCCTCTCCATGAACATGCCATCATCATTTCCCAGGGAGCCCTCCCTGGCCACCAGACAGAATCAGAGCCTCCCAGAATTCATGGAATATTTGCAAAGTGAACACACACACGTAACACACACGTTTCAGACCCAGAAACCCCTTGTGCTCACGAAGTGCCTCATGTCCCTCCCTGTCCTGGCTCCACTTCTATCACCAGAGTCTGACTTTGAACCTTTAAAAAATGGAATCCTATAGCAGAGAATCTTTGTGTCTGACTTTGTATCCAGCACATTGCGAGAGTGCCCAGGTTGGGATGTGTGGCCATGGTGAATGGTTTGCACAGTATGTAGCTGGTTCTGTTTGTGGAGGTTGTTTCAGGTTGGGGCTCTTGCAGTAGTGCCACTCAGAACATTCTGGCATGTGTCTTTTGGTACACAGGTGGATGCATTCTGCTGGATATATGTCCAAAAGTGGAATTGCTGAATCTTGGGTGTATAGATTTTTTTCTTTTTCTTTTTTTCTTTTGAGTTGGGGGTCTCACTCAGGCTGGAGTGCAGTGGCACGATCACAACTCACCGTAGCCTCGACCTCCTGGGCTCAGGTAATCCTTCCACCTCAGCCTCCAGGGTAGCTGGGACTACAGGCACCCGCCACCATGCCCGACTAATTTGGTAACACTGTGCTTTTTGATATTTTGTAGAGACGAGGTCTTGCTATGTTGTCCAGGCTGGTCTTGAACTCCTGGGCTCAAGCAGTCCTCCCACCTTAGCCTCCCAAAGTGCTGGGATTGCAGGCATGAGCCACCACTCCTGGCCTTTTATTTTAAGGAGACAAAACAGCAAGGGGATCCCTTGAAGGGCTTGTGTGAGAAATGCCCCCTGGGTTCTGTTGTGCTTCTCCCTCAGGGTGTCAGAGGGACCCCTGTGCCGGGATCCCCAGGAAGTGGCAGCAGGTGCCCCGCCTGTCAGGGGAGCATGTCCAGGCAGGATGTGGAGGAGCTGGCCAACATAGGTAATGTATCTTTTCCCTCTAGCCACAACCTGATAGAAGACCACGTGTGCACATTTATTTGTAGTAGACTTCTTGTTTTTACAATTCCTTTATGCAGATTTAAATAAACTCTTGGGGACCAGCAGAGTCATCCTCCCAGGTTGCCTTGAGGCTTCAATGAGATAGCAGCCTCATTTCCTATAGGGCTTCCCTGGAAGGTGTCAGTTTCTGTGTCCCCATTTCACACATAAAGAAACTGAGGCTCAGAGGTACTGTTGCATGCCCAAGGGAACTGGGTGACAGGGCCAATCTGGGAGGAGCGTTCCACTTCCAGTGCCCGGGAAAGCCCTTTCCATGGAATCCTACCCGTGCTGTGCAAATGAGGGCAGTCACTGTCACTGTGCCGGTTCTCGGTGATTGTATTCATTTTCCTCAAGTGCAGGTTTCTCTTCCGGGTTCGAAATTACCAGAGGAAGGCTAGGCACCTCCTGAAGGCACCCAGCATGGGAGAAATGGTTTCCCATTCTGCATCTAGCATCCGCCCTTCACTCCCTGATGCAGGATGTCTTGATGTTTTCTTTACACTGCTTAGATTTACTTTCAAGGACTCCTGATTTTGCCCTCTGTTTACTGTCTTTGCTGTTTCAGGCTTGTGCAGTGATTAGCCACGGGCTGGCGTGGTAGCACAGTGGTAACGTCAGTTAGGGGAATGGAGGTGGGAAAGTCATGTGTGGGCCAAGTTTAGATGGGGCCCCACATCCTGGCACATCTTGTTCATCACTGTTGTGACCCCCATGTGCTGTAGCATTTTTTCTTTTTTTTTTTTTTAAGTCAGAGTCTCACTCTTTCACCCAGGTTAGAGTGCAGAGGCACAATCACAGCTCACCACAGGCTCCCCCTCCTGGGTTCAGGTGATCTTTCTGCCACAGCCTCCTGAGTAGCTAGGGCAACAGGTATGTACCACACACCCAACTAATTTTTAAATTTTTTTTGTAGAGACGAGGTCTTGCTATGTTGCCCTGGCTGGTCTTGAACTCTTGGCCTCAAGCAATCCTCCCACCTCAGCCTTTCAAAGTGCTGGGATTATAGGTGTGAGCCACTATGCCTGGCCTTTTGTTTTTTAATTGAGGTAACATTTATATAATATTAAGTTAACCATTTTAAGCCATTTTAAAGTGCACAATTCAATGGCATTCAGTCCATTCAAAATGGACTGAATCCAAGTGACTATCACTGTACTACGCAGTGCCAGGGCTCAGCTACCTCTCTAGTTCCAGAACATTTTCATCACCCCAATAGGAAAACCCGTGCCCATTAAGGTCGTCACCCCCCCCCCAGCCCTGACAACCACAAATCCATTTTCTGTCTATGAATTCGTTTGTTCTGGACATTTCCTTTCCATGGGATTATATAGTATGTGCTCTTGTGTACTTGGTGTCCTTCCCTGAACACCATGTTATCAGGTTCCTTCAGGTTGTGGCATGTGCCAGAATTTCATTTCTTTATGGCTGAGTATTCTTCCACTGTATGGATGGACCACACTTTGCTTGTCTGTTCATCCGCTGATGGATTCTGGTACCGTTCCCACCTTCCGGTTATGGCGAGTGGTGCTGCTCTAAACATGCGGGTACGTGTCTCAGGTTGAGTGCTCATTTCTGGTTTTCTTGGGCGTCCACCTAGGAGTGGAATTGCTGGCCATTTGGTGACCCTGTGCTTCGCCCAGAGGAGCTGCCCCCTGTTTTCCATGTGCTCTAGCACTGTGAACATTAGGATGCTTCCACAGGAGCCATGATGTGGGTGTCCCAGTGGCTGATGTGTAGGGCCACGGCGGGCTTCCAGGCGGGCTTCCCTCAGCAGATGTGAGCTGGCCCAGCTCCAGACTGACTGGCACGCTCCCCTCCCTCTCTGTGCCAGGCCACCCCCACCTCCATCTTTCTGCCCAGCCATCCCAGGAGCCTCCTGGGGTCCCTGGATAAGGCCCATGTCCTCACCATGGTTTGAGGCCCCATGGTCTGGCCTGACCTGGCCCTCACCCTTCCCCCGGTCTCCACACACTGGCCTTTGACCTCTCCCCACCCACAACGGGACTCTTCCCCTCTCTGGAGCACGACCTTCCTCACCCCCTCAATGTACGAATATTTGGCACCCATCCATCCTCAAGCTGTCAGCATGGATGTGGCTCCTGGGGAGGCCTCATAGCCCTTGGCTCCGAGGCAGGACCAGCTGTTTGTCTCCACTGCCACCTGATGCTGACATGGCCAGCCAGACCCACACCCTGGCTTGTCCTGGAAGAGTATGCCCCTCACAGGTCTCCTGTTCCCCTGACTCTGTCACCTGCGCTCCAGCAGCCAGAGAGATCCAGGAAGGCTCAAGTCGGGCAGTGCAGCCACCCCCTACTCAGGACGCCCAGTGGCTCTGTCACCCTCAGGGAACTGCCAGCCTCTCTTGCCTCCTGCCCTTGTCTCCTCTGGGCCTCTCTTCAGCCACCTGGCCTCCCTGCTGCAACCTCATAGCCTCTGCTCCACCTGGAATTCCCTAGTTTGAGAGAGGAAAGTTTGAGAGAGGCTCTCTCCTTCCTCTTCATGCCTCTGTTCCACCCTTACCCACAAGAACATGCATCTTCAAGGACTGGTGCTATGTGACTGAAAATAGTACAAAGGTTTTGTTTTGTTTTGTTTTGAGTTGGGGTCTCACTCTGACACCCAGGCTGGAGTGCAGTGGCATGATCATGGCTCACTGCAGCCTCATCCTTCTGGGCTCAGGTGATTCTTCTGCCTCAGTCTCCCAAGTAGCTGGGACTACACGTGCATGCCACCATACCTAGCTAATTTTATTTATTTATTTGTAGAGATAGGGACTCACCTATGTTGCCCAGCCTGGTCTTGAGCTCCAGGCCCCAAGCAATCCTCCCATCTCAGCCTTCCAAAGTGCTGGGATTATACAACAGCACAACAGGTTTATCTTACCTTTTTGTATGTTCCCTGAGGCTGAGGTCAAGATGTGTGCGACTGTGCTCCCTCTGGAGGCTCCGAGGAGACTCTGTTTCCTCCCCTTTGCCAGGACCCATCCTACCTGCAGCCGCCGAACATCTTTCCATCTCCATTGTCGCTCCTCCTTCTCTGACTTGGACCCTCTGCCCATTTCTCACAAGGACATCTGTGAATGCTCTGGGCCCTCTGCACCCGCGGGTTCCACATCTGGGGATGCAGCCAGCCTCAGATTAAAAATAGCCAGTGAAAAAAGCAATCAGAGTAATCTGATTCTGGAGTGACTGGCTGTGTGTCAGTCTCCCGGGGCTGCCGAACTAATCAGAAATTGGTGGCCTGAAACAATAGGAAGTTACTCTTTCACAGTTCTGGAGGCCGGAAGTCCAAAGTCCAGGCCACAGAGTTGTACTTCCTCGGAAGGTCCCAGGGGAGGATCTTTGCTGCCTCTTCTAGCTTCTGGGGGCTCCAGAAGCCCTTGGCTGTTGGGAGCATTGCTGCAGCCTCTGCCTCTGTGTTTACTGGCCTTTCCCTTATGTCCCTCCTCTTGGAAAGACACCAGTCATTGGATCTAGGGCCCACCCCATTCCAGCATGGCCTCATCTTAGCTAATTACATCAAGTCCCTGTTTCCAATTAAGGCCACATTCTGAGGTTCCAGGTAGACGTGGATTTTGGAGGGATTCTATTCAACACACCACATCCGGGGACTGAAGTCTACTCTAACCTTGAAATTCAAAGTTCTTGTTCTTTTTCCAGCTGAAGACATTTTTGTAAGAGCCTTGACTCGTTCATGAGAGGACCTCTCCTACAAAAGTGAAGCCTGGGAAAATAGCTCTTTCTTCCCACCTCCTATGGCAGCGACCCCATTTCTGCCTCCAGCCTCGGCCCACCCTGGGGTCTTTGGTAGCCTTGGCTTCCTGCCAGCTACCAGTGTCAGCATCTTCCAAGGAGGGCCTGGGTTGGAATTTGGAGCTGAAGGTTGGAGTTTAAGCCCATACCCTGCATCCAATTAGCTGTGTGAGCAAATCTGTGTGTAGCTTGGGCAAATCACTCTCCCTTTCTGAATCTTAGTTTCTATCCCTGTCAGAGTGGGGTAGTATTCAACCCCTGGGTCTCATTTTCTTCCCTTCATTGTGCTACACACTGGGTGGGCACATAGTGGGTGTACAGCTGAGTTGGGTGCAAGTAGGTGCACGATTGAGGTAGGGTGCATAGTGGGCATGCAGCGGAGATGGGTGACTGTCCTATATAAGGACTTCGGGAGGCTACCTAACTTCCCTCCTTACTTGGGAATACACTGACTTCCTTGAATCCACGTTGTCTGCCCTAGAGCTGCAGAGAGACGAGGAGGCAGCTGCTGTGCTGGGTGCAGTAAGAAGGACTTCGGCGGTGGCCATGGCTGCCCAGGACCCCACACTGAGCACGAGTCATCCATTCTACGACGTAGCCAGACATGGCATCCTGCAGGTGGCAGGTAGGTCCCTAGGATCGTGGATAGTGCCAACCTTCTTCTGGGCGCTGTGGGATGGAGTTAGCGCATCAGGGCTGCCTCACTGCATTTGTGCCCACAGAACGGAAACTACCCCTGAACAAGAGTGCCTGGCAGTTTTGAGAATGCAACTACACACTTGTCAGTGCACTGCCCACCTGCTCGGAGAAGCCCCGGGCAGCGTCCTGCCAGGTTTGTTTGATTCCTTAAAGACACTGTTGGGTTACAACTCATCTAAAACAACAGACTTCTGCAAACATGCAGGAGACAAGTGACCCCAGGCCTGGCAGTCAGTCAGGGGAGGACACAGTGCATCATGTTAGTTGAAGCCTGAGGACCAGGCCACGCAACCTGCACCTCACATGGTGGGGAATGAACCTTCCCCCTGTGTCCCTGCACCGGGCTCCATAGCCGTTGGCTATCACCTTTGAGGAGCCTGGAATCGTGTCATGGTAATGGACAGAAAGAGACATAGATCCCACACAGCTGAAAGCCCCAGAATCATGATAGTAAATACTTTAGTGTATGCCATACACAGGAGGGCTGGTGGGAGGGCAAGGGTTTGATGGGCGTTAGTCATTGGAAGCCCCAAATGCCTTTTTTAAAAAACTTAAGGTTTAGGTGGGAGGCATGCTAGACTAAATGCAGGGAACATGGGTTGCAGACCAGTGCCCACAAAAGGAAGGCCAGAGGCTGGGCGCAGTAGCTCACGCCTATAATCCCAGCACTTTGGGAGGCCAAGGTGAGAGGATTGCCTGAACCCATGGGTTCAAGACCAGCCTGGGCAACTTGGTGAGACCTCATCTCTACAATAAATCAAAAAAATTAGCCGAGCATGGTGGCGTGTGCCTGTAGTTCCAGCTACTTGGTAGGCTGAGGCGGAAGGATCGCCTGAGTCCAGTAGGTCAAGGCTGCAGTGGCCATCAGCATGCCACTGCACTCCAGCCTGGGTGACAGTGAGACTCCAATTCAAAAAAACAAAAAAAAAACAACAAAAAAGGAAGGCCAGAAATATAGCTACTTTTTATAAGATATAACACATGTTCTTTATGTTGACATGCAATAGGCTCATTATTCTTTTTTATTTTTTTTAATTTATTTTTATTTTTATTTTTTATTTTTTTTGAATTGGAGTCTCCTCTGTCGCCCAGACTGGAGTGCAGTGGCCGCTCCTGGCCACTGCAGCCTCGACTTGCT
>NW_007245857.1:1046002-1061209 GCF_000164805.1 Carlito syrichta | reverse complement strand
AGCAGATTTATTGTAGAGATGAGGTCTCGCCAAGTTGCCCAGGCGGGTCTCGAACCCATGGGCTCAGGCAATCCACTCACCTCAGCCTCCCAAAGGCGCGGGATTACAGGCTGAGCCACCGAGCCTGGCTTATTTTTATTTTTTTTGAGTTGGAGTCTCATTCTGTCACCCAGGCTGGAGGGCAGTGGCATGCTCCCGGCCACCACAGCCTCGACCTGCTGGGCTCAGGCGATTCCTCTTCCTTAGCATTCCAAGTAGTTGGAACTACAGGCACGCGCCACCATGGCCAGCTAATTTTTGGTTTATTGTAGAGATGAGGTCTCGCCAAGTTGCCTAGGCTGGTCTCGAACCTGCAGGCTCAGGCAATCCTCTCACCTTGGTCTCCCAAAGTGCTAGGATTATAGGTGTGAGCCACTGTCCCCGGCTTCATTATTCTTTTTAATGAATAAATAATTTTTAATTTTCTTAGTTTCCTATTATGATAAATTTACATAGATATGACCCTTTTTTATTTTTTGAATGGGAGTCTCACTCTGTCGCCCAGGCTGGAGGGCAGTGTCATGCTTATGGCCACGGCAGCCTTGACCTACTGGGCTCAAGTGATACTTCTGCCTCAGCTTTACAAATAGCTGGAACCATAGGCACACACCACCATGACTGGCTAGTTCTTTGATTTATTATACAGACGAGGTCTTGCCAAGTTGCTCAGGCTGCTCTTGAACCCCTGAACTCAGACCATTCTCTTGTCTCTGCCTCCCAAAGTGCTGGGATTACAAGCATGAGCCACCGTGCCTGATCACGTTTTTTTTAAAGCTCTTCAAAGTTATTAATAATAACTTTAATTAGCCTTAATAGTAAGGGTATTCTTTTTTTGAGCTGGGGTCTCACTCTGTCATCCGGGCTGGAGTGCAGTGACATGATCATGGCTCACTGCAGCCTCGAACTCCTGGGCTCAAGTGATACATCTACCTTAGCCTCCTGAGTAGCTGGGACTACAGGCACATGCCACCATGCCTGGCTAATTTTTTGATTGTACAGATGAGGTCTCACGATGTTATCCAGACTGGTCTCAAACTCCTGGGCTCAAACATTCCTCCTGCCTTGACCTCCCAAAGTGCTGGGATTCCAGATGTGAGCCACTGTGCCTGGCTAGTAATAGGAATGTTGATGGGTTCTCAAAGTTTGAGAACCAGTAACCTTTGCATATGATCTCTCTCTCCTTGTGACACAGTATGTTATATATTGTGGAGTAGAATGTTCTAAATATTTCAGTTAGGTGAAGTTGATCAATAATTAAGTTGTGTTCAAATCTTCTACATCCTTACTAATATTTTTGTCTACTATCAGTTAGGAGAAGGAGGGTTCAAAGCTCCCAAAATTTGACTTTGTAAATTTCTTCCTTTAGTTTTATCATTATTATCGTTGTTATTGTTTTGGAGTCGGGCTCTCACTGTTACCTAGGCAAGAGTTCAGTGGCACAATTAGCTCACCATAGCCTCAACCTCCTGGGCTCAGGTGATCCTTCCACCTCAGCCTCCCTAGCAGCTGGCACTACAGGTGTGTACCACCACATCTGGCTGATTTTCTGATAATTTTCATAGCGACAAGGTCTTGCTATATTACCCAGGCTCATCTCCAACTCCTGGGTTCAGGTAATCCTCCTGTCTCAGACTCCCAAAGTGCTGGGATTGCAGGCATGAGCCACCTTGCCTGGCCCTTTTTATCATTATTAAATGGCATTCTTTATGTCTGGTAATACTCCTCATCTGAAAAACTGATTTTTCTGATGTTAGTATAGCCAGGAACGCCTCATTCATCCTTTTACTTTCACCTCGACTGAATCTCTTCACATGAAGTACATTTCCTATTAACAGCTTATCATTGGGCTTTTTCTTTAAAAAAAAAAAAAGACAAACAAAACTTTTTTTTTTTTTTTTTGAGTTGGAGTCTCACTCCGTCGCCCATACTGGAGTGCAGTGGCCGCTCCCGGCCACTGCAGCCTCGACCTGCTGGGCTCCTGCTATCCTTCCGCCTCAGCCTTCCCAGTAGCCGGAATTACAGACATGCGCTACCACGCCCGGCTGATTTTTTGATTTACTGTAGAGATGAGGTCTCGCCAAGTTGCCCAGGTGGGTCTCGAACCCGCGGGCTCAGGCAATACACTCACCTCAGCCTCTCAAAGGTGCAGGATTACAGGCTGAACCACCGAACCCGGCCAAACAAAACTTTTATTAAAAGATGGCCTCATGGCAGGAACCACATTCTCAAAGCCTTGTAGGCCCGCTGAGGATTTGGCTCTTGGTCGGGAGGGTTCAGACGGAGGACTGATATTGTAGATTTATGATTTAGAAGTCTCCTTCTTTCCGTAGGGTAGAGAATGAGATGGCAGCTCCTAGAGTCAGGGAGGCTGATGAGAGCAAGAATGGAGGTCGGAGTTAATGTTGTGGCCATGGAATGGGGAGGAGGGATGCATTTGCCAGGCGTTTTTGGAATGATAAGCTGGTGGCCTAGCTGAAACCAACGACCGGGAAACAGGGAGCCTTTGTAACATGCGATGAGGCTTCCAGGGTGCAGGAGGAAAATTTTAAGAGAAGAGGGAGCCCTAGGATATGACATCATCTTCTTAAACATGGCTCCCTCCACCTGCTCCACTGGCGGGTACCCTGGGACCAGGCAGGGCTCATTCCTGGCAGGATGCTGTGGGATGGCCCTGCAGTTTGTTGTGGGTCCTTCGGTGTCATTCAGGGACTCTGGGCTGTGGTGTGGTTGTGTGCCAGGCTCCTCCCAGAGATAGTGTGTGAACTTGTCACAGGCAAGTACTTGACAGGTCCTCAGTGCTGCAGGCTTCCTCTGGAGGTGATGGCACCGACAGCAATCTGTGCATTCTAGATTGTTTTCTCATTTTGGGGTAGGGTCTTCTTCGTTCATTAAAAAGCCAGTTTCTTCCTAGCTGGGCACAGTGGCCCACTCCTATAATCCCAGCACTTTGAGAGACGGAGGCCAGAGGATTGCCTGAGTCCAGGGGTTCAAGACCAGCCCGGGCAACTTGGCGAGTTCTCTTCTCTACACTAAATAAAAAAAAAAAAATTAGCTGGGCATGGGTGTGCACCTGTGGTTCCAGCCACTTGGAAGGCTGAGGTGGAAGGATTGCCTGAGCCTGGCAGGTCGAGGCTGTGTATTCCACTGCACTCTAGCTTGAGCAACAGAGTGAGACACCAACTCAAAAAACCCCCCACAACAAAAAAACAGCTTCTTGGGAAGTGTAGTCCTCCAGAAGAGCATCTGATGGCCTCAGACCATACTAAAAAGACCCCGATCTTAACCGGAAGTCATCAGGAATGACAAGGGTGGAGGTGACGGGAGGAAAACTAAGTTGGAGCAGGTCCACATGGGTGAAAGTGATCTTAGAGTCAAAGAACCGCAAGAAGAAAAATCTAAACATTCCCATCTGGAGGAATTCATCGCTAAGGGGTAGAGAAAATGATTAATGTGAAACTTCTTTATGTATGTATGTATGTATTTATTTGAGTCAGGGTCTCACTCTGTCACCCAGGCTGGAGTACAGTGTCACGATCACAGCTCACCATAGCCTCAACCTCCTGGGCTCAGATGATCCTTCCACCTCGGCCCTCTGAGTAGTTGGACTTCAGGCATGCACCAGCACACCTGGCTAACTTTTTAATCTTTTATTAGAGATGAGGTCTCACTGTGTTGCCTAGCTGGTTTCGAACTTCTGGGCTCAAGCAATCCTCCTGCCTAGGCCTCCCAAAGTGCTGGGATTACAGGCATGACCCATCATGACCAGCCAGAATAGTGTTTTGTACATAAAATTGACTGGTATTTTACAAAGTGGTCACTGTGGGGTCTCTAAGCATGTGCTTTGGGTCTGAAGCTCCTGGCTGGGACTGGGGCTGGGACCTCAGAGTGGTGATCGGTCAGGTGGTGGGAGGATGGAAGGTTCCAGATCCAAGGACCAAAGGAGATGGGACGTGGAACCTCAGACATGGAGGGGGGCCGGCAGTGGTGTAGGAGAGAAAGAAATGGACATGTCGGATCTGGTCCTGCCAGACGACCCACGTCTTCCATCCTCACATCCAGATCTTTCTACACAATCCATTTAGATGCCAGCTGGGCTTTGCTGCAGGACACAGACCAAAAGCAGTCATCAAATCTCCTTCCGCTTTGCAAAAATGGCTAGCAATCTTCAAACAAAAACCAAAACAGACAGCTCAAATCCCTCCCGATAGATTGCGGCTGCTTTTATTGTGCGTTTTAATCGTCCTTCGCGGGGAGAGGATGATGAATCGCCCTGAGCGGCCTGTGGAGAACGGCTCTGGGAATCGGTTCTTTATGCATAAACGGGGCTTCTCCCGTTGCAGAGCTGGTGAATGATGTTGTGCTGTAAGCAGCACGGGGAGAAACCGGGGTCGTGAATTAATCCGATGCCATGCAGAATTTGCATTTTACTGATAGTTTTCATTTCCTTCCATATTATATCATGTTGAAGTCTGTTTTCGAGACGGTGGCCTGTGTTCCCGGAGAACGGCGGAGGGGCATTTACTCATATTGACTGATGGCGTTAGCACACGCATGGCGGTGACAGCCCGGTGGAGGGGAAGTTTGACGATGAGGATTTCTCGCGGCAGCTGTTCGTGGTGGGGGGGAGGCCATGTCCAGGAGGCCGAGGGTGCGTGGAAGGCTGGCCTCTATGTGGGGCACACGTAGACTGGAGGAACTGTAGAGGCCAGGCTGGGAGTCAACCTCAAACAGCTGCCGGTGTAAACCCTCCCTGATGCTCACTTGGCCCTGGCCTTAGTTTCCTTACCTGTAAATAAGATGGGACACAGCACTCCTAGAAGCACCCAGCATCCTGCCTGGCATGAGGTGACAGCTCTCAAAATTACTGAGCATTTGCTGCGGGCCGATGCTAAGCCAAGACTTTATTCAGGTTATTGATTTCATCCTTCCTGTAACTCCCCCATGTCAGCTTTATTATTGTCTCCATGTCTCAGGTGACCCCAGAGGCTGGCTCTGGGCTGTGCTCTGGGCTGGGGAGTAGGGGAGAGAGTCCACCCTGGAGGACACCAAGCCCTTTATTGCTTCTCTCTGCCTCCCTCCCTTTCAACTTTTTATGTGGACATTTTCAGAAGCATCAGTCCTAGAGAGAAGAGTGGAAGGGACCCAGCTGCTCCGCCCCTGCGCTTGCTGTGAGTTTCTTAGGGGTTTGTTACGGCCAGGTAAAGCTGTGAGGTTTTGTTTGGAAGGACAAACCTGTTGAAATCTGTTGATAATGAAAAGGAAATGCCAGTTAGTTGCCCATTTGATTGGGGGGAATTAAAAGGCCCTCAATAGTTGCTCACCTTCCCAGCTCAGTATTGTGCAAGACCATGCGGCCTGCAAACAGTAGGTGTTCACTAAGTCTTTATCAAATGAATGAGTGAATGAGTCAGTGCTTTTTGCAAGCAGGATGCTCACGGGAAGCATGGGCTCCGCTCAGCGTGGGCTCCGGGCTCCTGTCCCAGCTCCACATTCCCACCCCAGAGCCTTTGCACGTGCTGTGCTCTGCCGGTGGATCCTCTAATCTCCATCTGCAGGTGGCTGGGTGGGAGGGGTTCATGGCTGGGACTCCTAGCAGGTTTGGGCTCCTCACACCCTATTACTGGCACCCTATCCTGGACTATACGCATAGCTCAATATTCCAGGGTGCTCAGGTGGGAGTTCATCCTTACCTGCCTGTCTTGCCCTTGTTCCCACATCCCTGCTCCACTCTCTGGGCAAGCTGACCATAACTATGTGTCCCCCTCCCTGAGCAGCACAAAGCCCTCTCATCTGCAGTAGGTTCAATGTATGCTAATGGACCCTGGACCCTGGACCCTGGACCCTCCCTGCCACGCCACCTGGGAACAAGGGGAGGGAGGAGGTGAGGGAGCCTCCTGGTGTGGGGTGGGCCTGTAGGTGGGAGGAGGACACTGAGGCCTGGGGAACATCCACAGGTAACTGTCTTGGGCACCGGCTCTCACCCATGCCTCCCACCAGGCCTCACAGGACACGTCCGGGGACCCACCAGGCCTGGGCCTAACCTCATCCACTCCAGGCACACCCCAGCCCTTCCCCCAGCCCCACCTAGTGCCCTCCCCTGAGCCCATCCACACCTGCATAGGCTGGCTTCTCCTCTTGTGTCCCCTCCCCTGTAAATGGGCCTGCCGCTGTCCCTGGGGTCTACACCCCTTTCTATCTCTGCAGCCTCCACTCAGGAGGCCTTGCTTCAGCCCCCCAGCAGCCAGAGGGACTTCCAGTTGACCCATGGAATTTGTCCCCTTCCCCTCCTTACCACTCCCGCGGCTACAGGCTACAGGACAAGGTCAGATCTTAACTGGGTGATCTTGATCCTCCCTCCTGCCATGGTCTCCCACGCTGCTCACCCAGACCTCTGAGCACCCCCTGCTGTTCCTCAGCTAACTGAGTGTCCTGGGAAGGGCCTGAAGCCAAAGCAGCAAAGCCACCACCCACCCCGATGCCCCTGGCTTCTGCTGCATCTTTCCCAGCCTGCTGGGGATTGGCCTCCCTGTGTCCTGGGCCAGGTGTCTCCTCTGCTGTAGCCAACTGTGGGGGAGGGTGCCAGGGAGACGGGCTTGTGTGATGCTCTATGATAAAGAATTTGGCTGGCCCATGTCCTCAGTTCCTTGGAATTTCCCAAGTGATAGGAGTATTTTTGTTATTCATGGTTGGGGGTGGGGAGGGAGTTGCTGGTAAGACCTGCTCTGTGAGTAGAGGGGTGGGACTTTGAGACCTCCAGAGAGGAGAGGACTGGCATCTGAGCTCCATCAGGGGCCAAGGACCAATCAATCACAAAGATGTGATGAAACCCTGGTGAAAACTGGGTTTTCCCAAGGCTCAGTTGCACCCCCCGGGTGGTGTTGCTTGTTGACAGACTAGAGGCACCTAACTCCACGGGAGAGGCCACAGGAGCTCTGTGGCTCAGTTCCTCACTGACCCCACCCTGGGCGCCTTTTCACGGATCTCCTGAGTTGTGTGCTTTACAGTACAACTGTAGTTGTAAGAGAAGTGCTTTCCTGAGAGCTGTGAGTCATTCTAGCAAATTATCAAACATGAGGGGTCATGGGAACCCCTAGGTTTGTAGCCAGCTGATCAGAAGTATGGGTGGCCTGGCCTCTGAAGTAGGGGTGGTCTTGCAGGGACGGTGCCCTCCACCTATAAAGTGTGGTCTAATCCCAGGTAAAAGTCACTGCAGATATAGAAGTGGCTGCCCGGGCTCCTACTGGTTCTTAGAGAGGTGCTTGTAGGGATGGTCAGAGACCCCTTCCTCCCCATGCCATGGTCCTTCCCTGGACCCTACTGGGCCATGTCTTGTCATTTCTCTCCAAAGCTGAATGCACAAACGCTTGTTGACCAGCCTTACGTTGGTCGGATTATTTAGCACATTGCCCAAGACTCTTGCACTGGAACTGTAACAGAGGTGACAATACTTGTGGTACTTTTGACCTTTTGATGCTGATGTGAACTTGCTCTTTCAGCCCTAGTGGCATTTGATTCCTCTCTCTTCAGCGGCCGTATAGATGATTTATAATTTTAGAAGCAAAGTTGTTCTCCCTTTTGTCCCACAAGAGCAGAGCACACGCTCAAAGTTGGTCATGGGGCCCGGCGCGATGTCTCACACTTGTAATCCCAGTACTTTGGGATGCCAAGGCCAAAGAATTGCTTGAGGCCAGGAGCTCGAGAACAGCCTGGGCAACATAGTGACAGCCTGTCTTTACCAAAATAAAAATTAAAAAAAGATTAGTCATGGAACCTTAGCTGCCAAGATGGTAGAAACAGCGTCTGGAAAACACCATATCTTCAGGCATAGCCATTGAAGGTTTTGTGCCTAAAAACTCCCACTTGGCAAGGAAGCAAATGAAAGTGTGGGTTCAAGTGCAATCCTTTCAAACAGGAGCTTTCTAAACACACAGAAAGCATGAGCAGAATTCTTAAGAAACCTGTGAAATGAAAAGGATGATGTATTTGGAAACTGTGAAATTACTCTAGAATTCTAAACATCAGAGTGGCTTCCAGGCTCCCGGGAAGAATCAGATGCGTGTCCTAAATGAAAAACAGTTCTCCTGACTAGCCAGCCAGCAGGGGGAGGGACCAGACATCACAGGGCTCACACCCTGAATGTGCGTGTGGGGGGTGTGCTCATTTTTATGTGTGTGTGTGTGTTTAGGTGGGTGCATATGTGCAATCTTTTTTTTTTTCCAAGTCAGAGTCTCTATGTGCAGTCTTTATTTTTTTCAAGTCAAGGTCTCACTCAGGCTGGAGTGCAGTGGTATGTATGCTTATGGCCACTGCAGCCTCTACCTCCTGGACTCAGGTGATCCTTCCACCTCAGCCTTCCAAGTAACTGGAACTACAGACAGGTGCCACCATGCCCAGCTAATATATTTATTTATTGTAGAGATGAGGTCTTCTCAATTTGCCCTGGCTGGTCTCGAACCCTGGGCTCAGGCAATCCTCTCCATCTCCACCTCCCAAAGTACTGGGATTACAGGTGTGAGCCACTGCGCCTGACCTCGAGTGTATAATCCTGATACATAACCTTTCAGAGCTGAGGAACTGGGAAGCCCTGCTATCATCCCTTCTCATCGCAGTGACACTCTGAGAACAGATGTGAGACTTCTTTTTTTTTTTTTTTTTTTTTAAACAAAGAGTCTTGCTCTGTTGCCCAGGCTGGAATACAGTGGCACCATCATGGTTCACTGCAGTCTGACCTCCTGGGCTCAAGCCATCCTCTATGCTCAGCCTCCCAAGTAACTGGGAGTACAGGCATGTGCCACCACACCTGACTAATTTTTTGATATTTTGTAGAAACAGAGTCTTGCTATGTTGCCCAGGTTGGTCTCGAACTCCTGGCCTCAAGTTGTCCTCCTGTCTCAGCCTCTCAGAGTGCTAGGATTACAAGCATGCACCACCGCACCCAGCCTTATTATAAAGTCTTCTTTACGACAAAGTGAGCTTCAAGTCGTGTTCACTGCTGGGGGAGTGCCCTTCTTTTCTTCAGGTTCTGATCATCTTTCTAGAACCAGTCCTTCTGTCAGTCAGTGGTTATTGGGCATCATTTGAGCCACAGGTGTAGGCTCCAGCAGGACAAAGGCTCTAAGTCCAGGGAAGCGAATGCAGAGCAAGGACCTGCGCAAGGCCGGGCAGAGGGTGGGAGGGCAGGAGCCTCTGAGCAAGTGGTATTAAGCTGAGACCGAGCATGGCTAGAGTTAGGTGGAGGGCGTGGGAGGCTGCCGAGTGGACATCATGGGTCACATGGGTGGAGACGGGAGGCAGAGGAGGTGGCCGAGAGAGCTGGAAAACCCCTGGGCAGTGGGATGTGGCATGCAGGCGAGGGGCAGAGGAGGGCAGGGACTCCCAGTGCAGTGGGAGCAGCTGGGGCTTTCTCCAAGGACGGTGGCATTTGGCCAGGACTTGGGACCCTGAGTCTTGACGCATGTGGATGACTCCTGGCTGGGTCTTGGCATCTGCCCCTGTGTAGATCTGCTGGCACCCAGGTGGGCAGCGTGGAGCCCTCATCCAGGTGTGTTTATCTCCTGTGGATGCTACATCAGTGCTGCAAACAAGAGGCATTTATTCCTCCACAGTTCTGGAAAGCAAGGTGTCAGCAGAGTCGGATCCTTCAAGAAGCAAGCTCCAAGGGTGGAACCATTCTAGGCCCCTCCTTCAACTTCTGAAGGCTGCTGGCAATCCTTGGTGTCCCTTGGCTTGTGACTGCATCACTCTAGTCTCTGCCTCCTTTGCCACATGGCTGAGTCTCAAGTCTCCCTCTTCCATCTTCTCTTTTTTCTCAGTCGGGGTCTCACACTGTCGGCCAGGCTGGAGTGCAGTGGCATGATCACAGCTCACCACAACCTCTAACTCCTGGGCTTAAGCAATCCTCCCTCCTCAGTCTCCAAGTAGCTGAGACTACAGGAGCATGCCACTATGCCTGATTAATTTTGTAATTTTTTTGTAGACATGAGGTCTTGCTATGTTGCCCAGGCTAGTCTTTAACTCCTGGGTGCAAGCAGTCCTGCTTTGACTTTCCGAAGTGCTGGTATTACAGACATGAACCAGTACCCTGACCCCTCTCCTGTCTCTTATAAAGACATTAGTCATTGGATTTAAAGCCTATGCTAAATACAGGATATTATCTTGATCCTTAGCTAATTAGATCTGCAGTGACCCTATTTCCAAGTAAGATCACATTCTGAGGTTCCAGGTGGACAGTTTTTTTGGGGGTGGGGCATTCTTCAACTCACTACACCAAGTGCAAGGCAGGCTGAGCTACCCTGTGTTCTCTTCTCTGAGGTCCACGCCTTCATCTCCACCCTCAAGGTCAGCACTGCCCAGTAGAACTTTCCGTGTGATCAATACATTGCAATATTGTCTGGTACAGTCTCCTTTCACCATGTGTGACTGTTGAACACCTGAAATGTGGCTAGTGCCACTGAGGGGCTGATGTTTTAATCTCATTCAAGTTCATTTCCATTCATGTATGTATGTATGTATTTGTTTATTTTTATTTTCTGAGTTGGAGTCTCACTCTGTTGCCCAGGCTGGAGTGCAGTGGCACACTCACGGCCACTGCAGCCTCCATTTGTTGGGCTCAGGGGATCCTTCCACCTCAGCCTTCCAAGTGGCTGGAACCACAGGCATGTACCACCACACCTGGCCAATTTTTTGATTTATTGTAGAGACGAAGTCTTGCCAAGTTTCCCAGAGTCTCATACTCTAGGCTCAGGCAATCTTCTGGTCTCTACCTCCCAAAGTGCTGGGATTACCGGCATGAGCCACGGCCAAGTTCATTTACATTTAGATGCCAGGTATGGTGAGTGGTTCTGTACTAGAGGCCCAGGTGCAAGTCTTACTACTCCTGTGTGAGGAAAGGAAGTGAGAAGCAGAAAGTTTGGGCCGAAGGCTGGGCAGAAGGGCCTGACCTTGCTCCTTCCCAGACCCCACCCTGGGTGTCTCGGGGCCTCCTGGAATACAAGACCCTCACAGAAGCCCCTTGGCCCCTTTTAGCAGCCCTCTCAGTGGCTAGCCCAAGTGCCTTGGACGTGTGTTGCATGTGGGTGCTGGGTCTGGAGCCTCAGGCCCTGCCCCCCTGGCTGGGCATCTGCTCCCGTGGGCAACCTATACTCAGCAGTATGTCCACAGACCAGCAGGTGATGGCAGGTGCTGGCAGGTGCTATAGCACCTGAGGCGGGAAGTGGTGACAGCTTCCATGCTGGGGTCTGGGTGCTTTGGTCCGGGTCTGAAGCAGTGCTGGGCTTGAGAGAGGACCAGTGTGGAGTCGGGGAGAAGAGAGAATGTTCCACGTGGAGGGAACAACTGGGCAGGAGGATACCTGTTAGGAAATGAGGGTCCCAGGAAGCTCAGGAGAGTCTGTGGGGGCCAGTGGTGGAAGAGATGGGTATTCCCCACCCTCCTCCTTTGTGAGCTTGGGCTCCCTTCCCCCATGCTTCTTCTCCCCCTTTTAAAAATATTTTCAGCTTCTTTATTTGAATCAGGATCCTAATGAAGTACAGTTCATTGCAACTAAGCAATCTCTCTCTCTCTCTCTTCTCTCTTTGTAATTTCAATATCTTTGGGGAGTATAAATAGGTTTTGGTCTGCATTTTAAGAGTACCCACCACCCCCACCTGCACACACTGTACCCAACAGGTGATTTCTCCTCCCTCCACCTCCTCCCCCTTCCCCTAAGTCTCCGGTGTCCATTCTACCATTCCCTGTGCCTTTACAGAGCCTCAGTTTAGCACCCACTTATCTGTGAGAAGAGGGGGTGTTTGGTTTTCTGTTCCTGAGTTATTCACTTAGAGTGACGTTCTCCAGTTCCATCCAAGTTGCTGCAAAGGACATTATTTCGTTCTTTTTACAGCTGAATAGTATTCTATGATGTATATACACCATGTTTTCATTATCCACAGATCGACTAATGGGCATTTAGGTTGATCCTACGTCTTTGTGATTGTGAACTGTGCCATGATGAACATGTGGGTGCGGATGCCTTTTTTATATAATGACCTCTGTTCCTTTGAGGAGCTCCTAGTAGTGGGACCCATGCTCCTCTCTCTGTGCCTGTTTTTATTCTTGGCTCATGTTGCAGGTTTCTGTCACCTGCGTCCTGTATGTCTAATTGGAATAGCCAAGTTGTGGGTACCAGTTCTGTCCTTCCCTGTGTCCCCAGCCATGGTTGTGAAATAAGTGCTGAGATCCAGAGCTTTGGTCACAGAGTCTTCCCAAGGGTGTCCTACACGCGGGAGACCCTCTCGCAGGGCCCTGGGCAGAGGGAGGTGAAGGATCTGGACCAAAGTGTCTCCTGACCATTCTGGCTATGAGTGGGGCAGGGCAGGTAGGGGACAGGAAAGGAGGGAGGTGGCAGTCCTTACAGCAGCAGTCCTTACATCTGGAAAGTGGATGTTCTATTTTATCTCACTGAATGCCTGTTGCAGGCCTGGCTTCGAGCCTGGGTTCTGGGGACTCAGATGATGGGGTCCAGTCCCAGTCTTCAAGCGGTACCCCTCTCCCCACTCTTCTGCATACAGTAGGCACAGATGCGTCAAGAGACGGTCGCAGCATAGGGTGACCTGGGCCATGATGGGAGACAGGACTGGGTACTGGCACTCCCGGGAGGGCTCCTGTTCCTCCAACATAAAGGCATGCCAAAAGCCACTGGCCCCAGGTCACCCCGGCCTCCCCAGGGCCCAGAATCCCAGAGAGGGTCCAGGTATGGCAGACAGAGCCGTCAGATACTGGCTTTGAAGTCAGATGTGTCCAGGCTTAAGTTCTCGGTGCCTTCTACCAGATGTGTGGCTTTGTACCAGTTACTGAGCCCTGCAGGACCCTCAGTTTTCCACCTGTAAAATGGGGTCATTATTTCCAGTGTGCAGACTGGCCACGAAGATGAACTTGGGCAATGCATGTAAAGCAGTGTGTCTTGGATGCTCACGCAGCAGGGGTTGCCTCTGTGGCCCGCTGGCCACCTGTGCCTCCAGCCCGAGTGGCGCTGGTGGGGAGACTGTGTGCTAAGTGCCTGGGACTCTTCCAGAAGGTACACAGAACTCACCCTGTGTCTGTCCTCCAGGCGAAGACCACTTTGGAAGACGCGTGGTCACGTTCAGCTGCTGCCGGCTGCCTCCCTCCCATGAGCTCAACCACCAGCGGCTGCTGGAGTAAGTGTCAGCTCTCCCCGCTTCTCCATTCTGCCCCTCCCCTCTCTTTCCCCCTTGCCGCCTCTGCTCTGGGGCCTCCTTTGTGAACTTGCGGGTGTGGGAGCCCACCAAAGCCATTTGTGGATGTTCCCAGTCACTGAGCTACTGTGGCCGTCGCCAGCACCATCAGTATAACGGGGAGCTGAGCTTGGTTTCCTTTCAGCCACCCAAGCTGTGGGCACCTTCCTCTGGAGTTGGGGACAGTGCCCTGGTC
This sequence comes from Carlito syrichta, assembly GCF_000164805.1. Classification (NCBI taxonomy): domain Eukaryota; kingdom Metazoa; phylum Chordata; class Mammalia; order Primates; family Tarsiidae; genus Carlito; species Carlito syrichta. Next base: position 1,047,742 of record NW_007245857.1, on the reverse strand, counting down.
CTGGTGTGCACCAGTCCTCCAGACAGGATGTCCACGGGCTATCAGACCTCCCACACACTGTCCCTTTGAGGTTTTCCCCCATAGCAAATGACCATAGCCAGGTGCAGTGGCTCACTTCTGTAATCTCAGCACTTTGGGAGGCTGAGGTGGGAGGATTGCTTGAACCCAGGAGTTCAAGACCAGCCTGGGCAACATAGCAAGACCTCATCTCTACAAAATATCAAAATATTATCCGGACGTGGTAGTGCATACCTGTAGTCCCAGAATTAGGGCCACTGCAATCCCGTGTGATCTCATCTTTACTAATTGCTTCAACAAGGACCCTATTTCCAAATGAGGTCACCCTGAGGTTCTGGGTGGAATTTTGGAGGTTGACGTTCAAACAGGGCAGGAGTCAAGGGCCTACCTTTGCTGTTGTCATGGGCTCAGGAGGCAGGAGGATTGCCTGAGTCCAGGTTGAGGCTGTGGTGAGCTGTGATTGTGCCACTGCAGTCCAGCCTGGGTGACAGAGTGAGACCCTGACTCAAAACACAAAGACCAAAACCAAATGACCTCAAGCTTGGAAGCGTATAATGGTAGAAACATTCTCCACGGTCATAGAGGTCACCAGTTCAAGATCTGCAGGGCTGCACTCCCTCTGGAAGCATCAGGGGAGATGCTTTCTGTCTCTTCCAGATGTGCCTTTGTTGTTTGTTAAACAGCCTTTTCCCCCTCTGTGTCCTCACCTCTTCTTCTTTTTTTTTTTTTTTTGAGTCGGTATCTCACTCTCTCATCCAGGTTGGAGTGTAGTGGCACAATCAAGGCTCATCACAGCCTCAACCTCCTGGACTCAAGCAATCCTTTCACTTCAGCCTCCCAAGTAACTGGGACTATAGACACGCTGCCATGCTCAACTAATTTTTTTTTTTTTAGTCAGAGTTTCACTGTGTTTCAGGCTGGAGTACAGTGACATGCTCACAACTACCACCGCCTTGACTTGCTGGGCTCAGGCAATCCTTCCTTCTCAGCCTTCCATGTAGTTGGAACCACAGGTGTGCGCCACCACACCCAGCCAGAGTTTTGCTTTACTATAGAGACGAGGTCTCTCCAAGTTGTCTAGGCTGGTCTTGAACCCCTAGGCTCAGGCAGTCCTTTCACTTCTGCCTCCCAAAATACTGGGAGGCAGGCATGAGCGCCCAGTCTCAAGTAATTTTTTGTACAGATGAGGTCTTGCTGTGTTGCCCAGGTTGGCTCTCTTGTTCTTAGGACACCAGGCACTGCACTTAGGGCCAATGTAATCCTGTGTGACCTCATCTTTACTAATTACTTCAACAAGGACCCTATTTCCAAATGAAGTCACCCTGAAGTTCTGGGTAGAATTTTGAAGGTTGACATTCAAACGCAGCGCAGGAGTCAAGGGCCTACCTTTGCTGTTGTCATGGGCTCAGCAGGGATTTATTGAGCACCTATTGTGTGTAAGGGCACCTACTGAACAGTCACTGCATCATGGCCAGTATGTGAAGTGAGGGCACCACCCTGGTAGTTTGAGTTTGGAAGCTGTGGCCAGAAAGTGACTGAGACAGAAGGTGGCTGATGCAGAGGGGCCGTGTGAGAGGGAGCGTGGACTCTGTTTTTTGGGGGGTTTTTTGTTTCTTTTTTTTGAGTTGGAGTCTCACTTGGTCGCCCAGACTGGAGTGCAGTGGCCGCTCCTGGCCACCGCAGCCTCGACCTGCTGGGCTCCGGTGATCCTTCTGCCTCAGT
>NW_007245857.1:1030338-1045881 GCF_000164805.1 Carlito syrichta | reverse complement strand
GTGATCCTTCTGCCTCAGTCTTCCGAGTAGCCAGAACTACAGGCGCGCGCTACCATGCCCAGCTGATTTTTTGATCTATTGTAGAGATGAGGTCTCACTGCCCAGACGGGTCTTGAACCCGCGGGCTCAGGCAATCCACTCACCTCAGCCTCCCAAAGGCGTGGGATTACAGGCTGAGCTACCAAGCCCGGCGGGAGCGTGGACTCTGTACACCTGTTGTACACCCACATTACCCACATGTGCACGGGCTCCACAGCTGGTGCATTGGGGGGGGGTGTAAAAAACCTAGGGGGAGGGACATTTCTGGGGTGACCAATGACTCCATGTCCTGACTTGTAAAAGCTAACCTGGTCACGCCACCCAGATCTGCTCTTTCTTCTGGCTGATGGAACACCCACCCCCCCACCTGGGAGCCCTCCCTCTCACCTGCCTGGCCCACCACCCACGGCCCTAAGACATCCCAGGCCACCTCTTCCCTCTCCATGGCACTGCGACATCTCCTAGGGCTCGCATCAGCCCTTCAGTGATCTTCCCTTGCATCTATTCCTGTGCTCAGCACAGAGTGGTCAGAAGCTAACACATGTAGACTGACAGATGGGTCCGCAGGCAGCTGCACACGACCACCAGACCTACCTGCAGGACTGAGCCTTCTCCAGCCCAGGGTGGCTTTGGGACTGCCATCTGCACACAGGCTCAGGCTTCAAGGCCCTCATAGGCCTGCCTGCTTCCCCCCCCAACCCAGAGCCGCACAGGCCTCCTGCCCCCTGCCCTCTGCATCTGCTTAGAAGGAGACACCGCTGCTCACCTTGGGCACCTGGTACCCTCTTCTGTCTGTCCCCCGCTGTGGCGTCTGCTGTACTGTGCTGACCTCGCCGCTTGCAGGAGACAGCCACCGAGACTCCTTCTTGGTGGGACCGGGGGCCTCAGGAGTGAGTTGGCAGGATGCCAAGGCAGCCTCTGCCCCACCTCTGTGGGGAGTGAGAGGCCTCGGGGAGAGAAGCTCAGGGGAGAGGGCTGTGGTTCGGAGGGCCTGGCAGGGAATGGGTCGAGCATCGTTCCTGCAGCCAAACCCCGCTGACCTCTGAGTGTCTCTGGAAACCTTTGTGAGCCCTTGTGAGGACAGAGGAAACAGACTCACTGCTGCTGGGATGACTCAGGATGCCACCGTGACAGGGAGGCTGTGCCTGTTGCTGCTTCTAGATCGAGGTATTCAGCTGTTAAGCCAAGTGACCTTTCTCAACAGCACAGTGGTGGGCAGGCTGTGACCTGAAGCCCCCAACTCAAATTGACCACAGGCCCCATTGGAGATAGAAGCACCTGGTAGACTTTGGACTGTTGTTTCATGAGGGTCTCTCTGATACAAGCATCCAATATGGTCCTTTCAAGAGTTTTTCAAGGCCTGCTGCGGTGTCTCACGCCTATAATCCTAGCATTTAGGGAGGGTGAAGCAGGAGGATTGCTTGAGCACAAGAGTTTGAAACCAGATTGGGAAACATAGCAAGACCTCATCTTTACACTAAACCAAAAGATTAGCCGAATGTGGTGGCACCCGCCTATAGACCCAGCTACTCCAGAGGCCAAGGCAGGAGGATTGCTTGTGCTTAGGAGTTCGAGACCAGCCTGGGCAACATAGCAAGACCCTGACTCTACAAAAATTTGAACATTAGCTGGGTATGGTGGTGCCTGTAGTCGCAGCTACTTTGGAGGCTGAGGCCAGAGGATTGCCTGAGCCCAGGAAGTTGAGGCAGCAGTGAGCCATGACTGTGCCACTACACTCCAGTCTGGGAGACAGATTGAGACCCTGACTCAAAAAATAATAATCTTCTGACATTGACTAAAGCTATAATGTTGAAAGCAAAGACCTGGGGGGGGCAGGCACCCTGAGAGTCCATGGCCAGTGCCGTTGCTGCACAGCGATGTCTGCTGTAGGAGTCTTGAGGCAGGCGAGGATTATCCCAGATGATGAGGCTGGCCTTCCCCAGAAAGTGCCCGCCTCCACAGGGAGCTGATTCCAGCCTGCAGCCCGCTCATTGTTTATGAGGTATTCAAGGAGAGAGAGATACCAGATCCTAAAGACCTCTTGTCCTGGTTCCCCAATTAGATCCAGACCCTTGTCAGATCATTCAGATGTGACCTGTGGGTCAGCTCTTGTGGCTGTGGGGGGGTGAGTGGGTGGGCAGGGGCGCTGCCGGTGGGTTCAAGATTTGTTCTTATAAAGCCAAAAGTGCCTTCCACAGACAAAAAGCAGGTTGGTGGTTGCCAGGGACTGGGAGGGGGAGGGGGAATGACTGCTTAACAGGCACAGGTTTCCTTTTGGCGTGGTGCAAATGTTTTAGAACTGTATAGGACATTCAACTTTGTGAATGTCCTAAATGCCATCGAATTGTTCTTTTTTTTTTTTTTTTTTTTTTTTGAGTGGGAGTCTTACTCTGTCACCCAGGCTGGAGTGCAGCAGCACACTCATGGCCACTACAGCCTCGACCTGCTGGACTCAAGCGATCCTTCCAACTCAGCCTTCCAAGTAACTGGAACTATAGGCATGCGCTACCACACCCGGTGAATTTTTTGATTTATTGTAGAGATGAGGTCTCACCAAGTTGCCCAGGCTGGTCTCGAACCCTTGGGCTCAGGCAGTCCTCTCACCTCGGCCTCCCAAAGTGCTGGGATTATAGGCGTGAGTCACCGCACCTGGCGAATTGTTCTTTAAAAGGGTTAATTTTATGTTATGTGAATTTCTCTTCAGTGGAAAGAAAAATACTCCTGACAACAACCAATCGATACACTGTGCTCTTTTATATACCTCTCCAAGATATCTTTACTACCAGATGGAAGTAGCAGCATAGCTTCCACGAACAGTTGTATAGGTTGTTCACTGCACAAAGGTAACCAGATGAAGAGCTGCCATCAGCCGGTGCTCTTTCCACCCAGCGCTGGACAGCATCTGCCCAGAGGAAGGGCATCTTTTTCTGATTCACACAGAGGTGCTCTGCTCTATAGGCTTCTTGGCCTTGATGGGAAGAGGCCCTCATGGTTAGCCTTCTTCATGGCCTTGGTGAAAAAATTAGCTCCCGGACACCGTCTTCTTCTCCACATGGACAGCTTTCCTGCAGCCAAATGTGCGCTCCTATTTTTGAAATGGGTGAAGAAGCAAGTCCATGTCCTTGAAGCCCAACCAGTAATTTAGTTAATGACTTCCTGCCGCAAGCATGCTAGCAGATGTGTTCAGACACCCGGAGGAACACCAGCTTGTTGAATGGCAGGACCTGGGGTAGGGAGAGCAGTGTCAAGCCAGAGGAAAGATGCTGGCTTTTTTTTTTTTTTTTTCCGAGTTGGAGTCTCACCCTGTCGCCCAGACTGGAGTGCAGTGACACACTCCCGGCCACCGCACCCTCGACCTGCTGGGCTCCAGCGTTCCACCTCAGGCTTCCAAGTAGCTGGAACTACAGGTGCGCACTACCATGCCCGGCTAATTTTTTTTGATTTATTGTAGAGATGAGATCTCACCAAGTTGCCCAGGTAGGTCTTGAACCCGCAGGATCAGGCAATCCACTCACCTCAGCCTCCCAAAGCACGAGATTGCAGGCTGAGCCACCGAGCCCGGCTAGGTGCTGGCTTTTACTGGGAAGGGCTGGTGTGGCTGACTTTTACTACCAGATGGAAGTAGCAGTAGTAGGAGGGCATTGCCTGAGCTCCCCTTTTTCGAGGAGGAGTCATTTGAGAGATGCGGCAGGGTTCATCCCCAGGAAAGACGAGGGATTCTCCATGGCGTGAGGTCTCTCCCATCCTGCGTTAAGCTTCAGGTCTTGGCCTGGGTTCTGTCCCCAAGGGCGACTTGATGAAGGGAGTTCTCAGTGAGTTACGCCCCAGGGCTTAACCCGAATGGCATTTGAGACTGCGTGCTGGAGAGTGGATGTTGGAATGACCTCCAGAGCTGGCTGGCTGAGTCCACCCAGCATGTGAGGTCAGGTGTGCACCATTTTTATTTATTTATTTTCATTTTTTACACTGGGGTCTTGCCGTGTCGCCTAGGGTGGATGCAGTGGCATAATCACAGCTCACTGCAGTCTCAAACTCCCGGGCTCAGGCAATCCTCCCACCTCAGCCTCTTTCTTGAGTAGCTGGAACCACAGATGCGTGCCATCATGCCCAGCTAATTTTTTTCAATTTTTTTGTAGAGAAGGGATCTCACTATGTTGCCCAGGCTGCTCTGAAATACCATGGCTGAAGCGATCCTCCTGTCTCAGCCTCCTGAAGTGTTAGGATGACAGGCATGAGCCACCATGCCCGGCCATTTTAATTTATTTTATTATTGTTATTATTTCTTAAAACATGTCTCTCTTTGCTGCCTAGGCTGGAGTGCAGTGGTACCATTATAGCTCACTGACTAAGCCATTCTCCTGTCTCAGCCTTCTGAGTAGCTTAGTACACGTACATGCTACCATGCCCAGCTAATTTTTTTATTTTTACTTTTTGTAGAGATGAAGTTTCTCTGTATTCCCCGGGCTCGTCTTGAACTCCTGGGTTCAAGCAATCCTCCTGCCTTGGCCTCCCAAGTGCTGGGATTATAGGTGTGAGCCACCATGCCTGGCTGGTTTGGACTTTGGACAGAGATGCCCTCTGATGTTTAGAAATTCAATAAGCATGGCCAAGCTCGGTGGCTCAGCCTATAATCCTAGCACTTTGGGAGGCTGAGATGAGTGGATTGCCTGAGCCTGCGGGTTCAAGACCCACCCGGGCAACTTGGCGAGACCTCATCTCTACAATAAATCAAAAACTAGCTGGGCGTGGGAGCCCGTGTGCACCTGTAGTTCCAGCTACTTGGAAGGGTGAGGTGGAAGAATCGCCTGAGCCCAGCAGGTTGAGGCTGAGGTGGCCGTGAGCGTGCCACTAAACTCCAGTCTGGGTGACAGAGTGAGACTCCAACCACCCCCACCCCAAATAGAAATTCAATAAGCAAAAGAGAGGCTGGCAGCCTTCTGTGCAAGTTTTCAGGGTCTGAGCAGTATGTGACCAACTGAGCACCTGTGGGTGGGCACGGGCTGCTAGGGTTTCTCCTGAGACAGTTCTGGAAGCACCTGTCCACCCTGGCCTCGGAGAAGCTGCTTGCCTTTCCGGGAGGACACCTGGGTGGATTAATGTTTTCAAGTGATGACACGGGCAGCCCCGAGTGAGGGGGTCTCAGCCCGACCAGCTCGGTGTCACCACCCCCTGTCAGAGTGGTGATGCAGAGCCAGAGGGGTCCACCCGCAGCCCCTCCTCCTGCAGTTGGCCTGGCGAGCCCCTCCCCGCCTGTGACATGAAGACCATGCTTCCCAGCTGCGGCAGGGATGGAAGGGGCCTGTGGGAAGTGGGGGGAACTCCCACTGCAGGAGGGGGTCTGGTGACTCTGCCTTCCCAATGGAGGGGAAAATACTGGGAAGCTACTCTGGGAAGAAGGAATTGCTTGCTTCTAGAAATACAACAGACCCCAGGGTGTCTGAGGTGGAAGGGGCTGTGGTATTGGGGTAGCAGCAAGGACTGGGGAGTCAGACAGTCCCGGGTTCAAATCCCAGCTCATCCTCTGTGTGGGGCTTCGGGACCTGCCGTAACAGGGGCCACAAACGTGGTGGCATAAAACGACAGAGATGTGTTCTCTCAGGCTTCTGGAGCCCGGAAGCTGTCGTGGGACTGTGCACCTTCCAGAGGGAGAATCTGTTCCTTGCCTCATCTGGCTTCTGAAGGCCATGGCAGGCCTGGGCCTTCCTGGTGGAGGCTGCGTCACTCTGCTCTGCTCCGTCCTCCGTCCTCATGTAGTCTTCTCCCCCATGCCCCTGGGACAAGATCTTTTTTTTGAGCTGGAATCTCACTCTGTCACCCAGGCTGGAGTGCAGTGGCATGCTCACAGCCACCACAGCCTCGACCTGCTGGGCTCAGGAGATCCTTCCACTTCAGCCTTCCAAGTAACTGGAACTGCAAGCCTGCGCCACCACACCCGGCTCATTTTTTCATTGCCATATTGCTCAGGCTGATCTTGAACCCCTGAGTTTAGGCAATCCTCTCGTCTCCACCTCCCAAAGTGCTGGGATTACAGGCGTGAGCCACCAGGCCCAGCTAGTGTCTGTCTTATGAAGATGCATGTAATTGCATTTTGGGTCCACCTGACTGTTCCACGTTAAGCTCCTTGGAAGATCCTTCATTTAATGGCAGGATATGACCATATTTGCTCAAATAAGGTCACATCCTCAGGCTCCAGGGATTTGAAGAGGTAGTTTTTTTTTGGAGGGGGTCATGTTTCAGCCTACCACACCCACTTCCTAGCTGTGTGAGCTTGGGTAAGTTACTTAGCACCTCTGAGCCTCAGATGTTATTTAACAAATGAGTACCGGGCCCCCTGGCATGTGGAGTCTCCCGGTGGTCCCATGTGGCCTGGTGCGGGTACTCCTGGGTGACTGCTGTTCCAGGGAAAGTGTGTTCGGCTTCATTGTGAGCTTGCAACTGAGTCTTGTGCTCCGTGACCAGGTATTTGAAGCACACGTTGGACCAGTACGTGGAGAATGACTACACTGTTGTCTATTTCCATCACGGGCTGAACAGCAGGAACAAGCCATCCCTGGGCTGGCTCCAGAGTGCGTACAAGGAGTTCGACAGAAAGTGCGTGCCTGCGAGACTCAGGGAGGTGGAGGGCAGGCACACGGGGGTGGGCTGCATGTGGCAAAGAGTGGGCATCGCCCCCCAGGGGGTCTTGGGCCATGTTGCAGGGGCTGGGCATGGTGGAGGGTGAGGCCTTCGGGGCCAGGCAGGACTTCAGCTTTTCAGGCCATCCATTCTGTCACAACGACTCAACTCTGTGGGACCGCATTCCAGTAAATATGGATGCTGCAATGTGAATTTCATGGTATTTTCACATCATGAAATATTATTATTCCTTTAATTCCTCTTTTTCAGCCATTTAAAAATATACAATATAAAAGCCCCAGCCTAGGTAACAGTGAGACTCCATCTCACAAAAAAATTCCAAAATAATTAACTGGGCATGGTGGCGTGCCTGTAGTCCCAGCACCTTGGGAGGCCGAGGTGGGAGGATTGCTTGAGTCCAGGGTTTGAGACCAGTCTGGACAGCATAGTGAGACCTCGTCTCTGCAAAAAATAAAGTTAGCCAGGTGTGGTGGTGCAAGCCTGTAGTCCCAGCTACTTGGGAGGCTGAGGCAGAAGGATTACCTGAGTGCAGGAGTTCGAGGTGAACTGCACTCCAACCTGGGCGATGGCGTGAGACCTCAACTCAAATAAATAAATAAGCGAGCAAACAAGTGAGCCGTCTCCAGCCTGGAAGCTGTACCCAAGCCGGAAGCAGGTTGGATTTGGCCGTGTGCCCGTTTGCCAGCCCCTGGTCTAGTGAACTGTTGGCAGAGAGACAGCTGCCACGCCCCTTCCTTCCCAGACATCCCTCCCGTTTGCACAGCGCATTACAGTCTGTAGAGGGCTTTCTGGTGCCTTGTGTCGGTGAGACAGGAAGCCCCGTGTTATTGATGAGGACACAGAGGCCCGAGAGAGCAAGTGACTAACCCATGGTCAAGCCACTTGTGTGTGGCAGGGTAGGAACCCACCCCATACTGTTCGCCACCCGGCTGCAGCCTGAGACTAGCAGACTTTCCCAAGAGGAGTCTCGCCTAACAGTGAACCTGGCAATGTATTTGGCTCATCGGCTGCCCCGTTGGGCGTTGGTGTTGCTATCCGAGACTCTCTGGGCTTTCATTCTTCAAAGTCCTTTCAAACCTACAGCAGAAATCCTCCTTGCAGGTGTTTGCATGTGTGGGACTATCCCAGAGGGAGTCCCAGAAGCTCCCCCTCCAACTGCCTTTTGAGTCCTGTGGTCACTGTCAATAGGACTTTTGCAGGAGTTTCCTGGTTCCCTGCCTTGTGTCTTAGGAATGGGTTTGTTGCCATATCTTGCTGTCATTTATTGGGCACGTGCATAAAGCTGACCAGACCTCAGCTTGAACCCTCTTCTAGGAAGCCTTCCTGGGTTGTCCCAGGAGAATCAACAACCCCTCTCCTGCACCAGGGTGCTGCCCTTGTAGGTAGGAAGGGTCTGTGTGTGGCAGATTCTTACCACGTGTTGGATGGGAGGATGGAGGAGTAGGTTAGCAGCAGCAGTAAATACCAAGCTTCCAGGCAGGGTAGTCAGAGAGGCTGCATGGAGGAGGCAGCCTTTGAGCTGTCTATGGAGTGATGAACAGGTTGTTGTGAGGGGACAGTACAAGGTGTGGCCAGATGCACTGGAGTTGGAGGGTAGGGCTGGAGGGTTCACCTAGGGACCAGGGAGGGGGGCACTGAGGATGCTGGACTTTGTTGAAGCAGCAAGGAGCCATGGCAGGTGCTTGAGGAGAAGCGAGTGACAGGTTTCAAGTGGTCCTTCCAGGAGGCGGACACGAAAGAGGCGCACAGCAGCCCTGCCTGGAGTGGAAGCACATCAAGGCTTTGCCCTGCACCCACCGTGGGGCACACAGAGGTGCACCCCCAGATTCCTGGGCACTTGCCCCATTTTTCCATTGCTGGGAGCCAGGCCCTGGGGTTGGGGGAGGGGCTGCCAAGAATCTCATTTAGAATTGAACCCTCCATTGGGGAGACGGCAGTGGAATTCCCCACACCTAGCTGGTGGGTTGGACTCTGTTGCTGGCGGTGACAAAGCAGGAGGTGGGGCCACCAGCCCCAGCATGGAGGCCAGCCCCGTCCAGTAGGGGGCAGGGGGATGCATCAGCATTCATGTCGAAGGGCAGAGCTGTCCCGGAGGGGAGGCTTGAAGCGGTGACTTCCAGTCAGGGACCATTTAACCTGGACTAGGCCGGGGTGAGAGGACGGTCACGGTCACGGTCATAGTCTTCAAACCGTCACATGGAAGGGGGTGAACTTGTTCTGTTGTGACTCCCTCGGTCCCCAGGAAGGTCCATGGGGGCGGGGTTACAGATCTTGGCTCAGTAGAGGTGGAAAGGACCCAACGGTGGAGCATCTGCAGGGGTAGTGAGTTCCCTGTCATGGGAGGTGTGCAGGTGGAGAGCTAGAGTCAATGAGATGAGATGTATGCCGTGAGGGTTTCAGTCTCCCACTGCTGCACCCGCTGGGCTTCCTTCTCGCTTCTCTGTTCTTTCTGCAGTTGTCTCCTCACTCCGCAGTCCCCCCGCCAGGTCACTCCTCAGGGTGGACGAGTTCACAAGTTCCGTGACCTTCTTCCACGAGTGCTTGCCCCACCTCAGGGCTCCTGTCAGGCGACACTCCCCACAAAAGCCTCTGGAAGCTCAGCCTAGGTTGGGCTTCATGGCAGCTGCCTCCTGGGCTCCTGGCCACTCCAGGAGTCACGAGCCCCTCCCTCCCCGCTTGAGAGGCTTTTAAAGATAATTGGTTAGTGTTTCCTGGGGAGATACTTGGAGACTGTATCAATATCCTGCTTCTCATCAAAATTGTGTGTACTGGTTTTCAACCTCAGTGCTGCTTCTTGGCTTAATTGTTTCTATGATGGCTGCCAAGGGGGGATTTGAATTATTAGTTGACATTTTACTGTCAGGAAGAGCTGTGTCTTCTCCTCACTTGTTTATACGGGTATGGACGTGTGATTTCCCATTTTATTCAATGGATTATAATCCATTTATATATTTATTTGTTATTTAGAGTTAGGATCTCACTCTGTCACCCAGGCTGGAGTGCAGTGGCATGACCACAGCTCACCACAACCTCGACCTCCTGGACTTAGGCCATCCTTCTGCCACAGCTTCCCAAGTAGCTGGGACTACAGGCACATGCCACCATACCCAACTTGTTTTTTCAAAATTTTTTTTTGTAGAGATGAAATCTTGCCGTGTTGCCCAGGCTGGCCTCGAACTCCTGGGCTCAAGCAGACCTCCCGCCTTGACCTCCCATAGTGCTGGGATTACAGGCAGGAGCCACCATGCCCAGCCTGTCATTATTTATTCTAATGATCAAATTTTTCCAAAGTCGCCCATGAAGGCACCCCTTTGAGCTGGCTCCTGGCTCCTCTGACATGTCCATCACTCTTAGAGCACTTCCTTTACTTTCTGGCCAAAGATGCTCCAGGCTCATCTTCTGTTTTTGTTGCCCCAGCTCAGGAATCTGCCATTTCTCCAAGGAACCCTGGTTCCTTTGAGTAGAGGATGCATTTAGAGACCAAGGTCTGGAAGGTGGTGTGCTTGTTGCTTTTGGGGTGTTACGACTCCCAGCCTCTCTCAGCAGAGTTGAGTGTGTGTGTGTGTGTGTGTGTGTGTGTGTGTGTGTGTGTGTGTATCACCATCAGCATGTATATTATCTCTCCATCCACACTCGGAGTACTGAGTTCACACCATACCCATGCCAGCTCCTGCAACTGCAGGGCCCACTCTAGCTTTCCTGCCTTCTGTAATTCTAACTCTCTTCTCCACGGTGCAGCCCCTTCTTCACCCTCAAGGTGACCTCCTTACCTTGGAAGTACCCTTCTTACCCCCTCTGGCTCTGGCAGACCACTGCTGCCCCCTGCTTGAACAGCCTTCTTGCCCTGTCTAGGCTCAGATACCTCTCGCTGCTGGGCCTTTGTCACTCCCTGCTGGGTCTGGCCTGGTGGAGTGCTGGTGCAGGTGTAACAGCCAGCTCTGGGGGGAGGGGCACGCTGACTAGCATCGTTTGCATATTTCTATGATGTAAATCCTGCCACCCTGGCCAGTTTTAGGCTACCCGTGTGATGTCCCTGGGCACAGAGACAGGAAGTGTCAGGTAGCAGCCACCTTCTACAGGCGTACGGCATCCAGATAAAAAACGAAAACAACCTCAAGGGCACAGGGAATAATAGACTAAGTAAAACAATGAGGAAGCTGTGAGTTTTTGTGTTTGTGACTAACTTTGTGTTTGATATAATTTATTCAATTGTGAGTTCATGGTATTTCATAGTTAATAATAGCTGTTTCTCATGCCTGGCTCCTGAAATTTCTGAGGTTTTGACAGTGGGTCCTTGCGAGTGGGTGGAGGCTGGCTCTAGCGTCCCCCTGGCAGACCCCTCCAAGGCCGTGTGGGTGCCCCTCCTCCCCTCCTGGGCTGATTCCCCCGCAGGCCACATGGTTCCCTGCTCACCCTCTGAGGCCCAGCATGCCAGGCTGCCCCTAGCCCACCCCAGACGAGTATCGGCTGTACTGCCCAAACAGATGGCTTTGGACTGACAAATCCAAGAAGGAGGGTGGAGATGGGAGGCGGGGAGGCTAAGCCACTCCTTTGGTGAGTGGCTGCCTCGTGTCCAATCGTATGGGTGTGCTGTGAACTGACCTCTTGCTGACTGGTGTTTAGGTTATTGCCAGGTTTTTTTATGGTTATAACCAGCACAGTGAGCTTCCTTCTATCCAAGTCTTTCCTGGCAGGGGAGGTGTTGGGGATAGGGTCTGTGCTGTTTTAATTCTTTATTATCTACCATCTTTCTATCTCCCTAACTGTCAATCTATTACCTATCTGTCTATCTGTCTGTCTGTCTGTCTATCTATCTATCTATCTACTAGCTAGCTAGCTAGCTAGCTAGCTAGCTAGCTATCTAGAGATGAGATCTCACTATGTTGCCCAGGCTGGTCTCAAACTCCTGGCCTCAACCGATCCTCCTACCTTGGCCTCCCAAAGTGCTAGGATTGCAAGTATGAGCCACTTCGCCAGGCCAGTGCCGTTTTAATTCTGGGAGCTGTTGCCAAGCTGCCCCCAGGTTGTGCCTCACGCATCTACCCCAGCCTGCGTAAGCGAACACCTGTTGACACGGGCTCCATCCTGCGTGTGTGCACTCTGCAGACTGTGAAGTGTGCCACATGCCTGGTGGTGGCGGTGGGTGAGGGGTCCTGATCTTCCCCGAGTTTGAACCCCTTCTTCTTTTGGTTAGACGCCCTTAGACTGACCCTGTTGAGAAATGGACTATTCTGAGACTCACGGTTGAGGCGACCATTTTGTGGTCTTCTGGCATGTGCTGTGTCTGAGTCTAACAGCCTGACCTTGTTACCGGCTCCCTCCTCAGGTACAAGAAAAACTTGAAGGCCCTCTACGTGGTGCATCCTACCAGCTTCATCAAAGTCCTGTGGAACATCTTCAAACCCCTTATCAGGTACACGTTGCTTGGGGTGAGGACCTTGCTGGGCATGGAGGTTTCATTCTCACCCAACTCGAGGCACCATGGAGGCCCTGTCTCACAAGTGCCATGTGTCTGGGCACTCCACCCACCCCGGTGTCTGCAATGGGTCCCAAAGCTGGCCCGGGTCCTGTGCCCTAAGGGTTATGGGTAGGAGGGTTGGCCTGCGGCCCTGTGAGGTTTGCACCTGGAATGTAAAATCCCCCGCTGGCCCGGGCGCCACGTTGTACAACTGCCGTCGGGTTCCAGGATTTGCTAGAAGGACTCACGGATCTCAGGAAAGCCGCTATCCTCCCTGTTGCGGTCTATTACAGAGAAGGGACATAAGTTAAAGTTGGCACAGGTAACAGGTACATGGGGTGGAGTCCGGGAAGACCAGCTGTAAGCTTCCAGCTGCCCTCCCTCTGTGGACTCTGCAGACAGTACTTCCCACTCCCAGCGACAGTGTGACACCGCAGAGCGTCTTCCACCGGGAAGCGCATGTGCGCCTTGGGGTCCAGAGCTTTTGTTGGGGTTGGTCCCTGGGCTTGTCACCCACACAGCTGGCCTCAGGTACTCAGTCTCCAGCTCCTCCTGAAGCTAGATGGATGCAGCCCGAGGCCACTGCCCTCAGTCACATCGTGGGCGTAAACTCTGTAGAGTGGGCCCAGACCTTAACTGGCAGAGCATTTGAGGGCTGAGAGGTCTTCATCCAGGAGCAGGGCCAGGGCCTGACCTCTCTTTGGAATATGCAGGGTTGGGACAAACAGCAGCTCAGACACAACCTGAAGAGACGAAGCCACAGCCTAAAAAGAGGCGGCTTTGGTCAGCTTCTACGTCATCCACACTCTCTCATGCTGGATGATTTCTGTCTCAGTGTCAGGAAGCAAGAGCTCCAGGGAAGGGCAGGCTGCAGAGGCTCTGCCGGGGTCACACGGCGTCTTCCCTTTCCCTCCCCTTTGACTGTATGCACCAGGCACAAACTGTGTGCATGAAGCCCTGTGATGGGGTGGTGGTGAAGAGACCCACAGATGTGACTCTTGCATGGTGGGTGTCCGGGCCCCTGATGATTAGCTCTGCAGGTGAGGAAGGGACTGGGTGCAGGAGGACCCAGGTGGGTCGTGGGAGGTTAGGATACTCAGGTGAGGCAGTTTCATCATGAGGCAGGGGCTGGAGGACTCCAGAGGGCTTCCCTGGGGAGGAGCATTTGAGTGCAGGGAGGCACACCCCGAGGGATCATCCTCCAGTGAATCTCATTGGCTTTGGCTGTCTCCTCCCCCACCACCTCCTTCCACCTGTTGAAATCCACTCATATGGCTCAGAGGCTGCACAGCTCTTCCTCAACCTATGTAGCCGCCATGTGAGTGGGTGTGACACGGGGCTCCTGGTCAGGGCTGGGATGTGAGTCGGGGCCACGGGGGCCATACTCCATCTCCATCCCGATCCCCATCTGATCCCCAGGAGGCATCCCATCCCTGCAAGAGCACAGTGAGCTCTGGTCTCCCCCCTGCGGGTGCCTCTGCCAGGGCTACACGGCCCATCTTGCCCTTGTCCCTGTGTCCCTGCGTTAGCAAGCATCAGTCCTTGGGGGTGCATCGGGAGCTGCTCTGCCAGGTGGTGTGGTGGGGGGAGCCTGTCTCCGCCCGCATCCCTGGCTGCCAACGCCATCATTCTAGAGACTGAACTGTGGGGCCTCGCCACTGGGAGAATTCCCCAAGCAATGGGCTTGAGCCGGCACCCAACTTAGGGAGACATTTTTGTGGCTAAAGAGCTCATTTTACTGCGGTTCTCTACTAGTTTTCTCCCCTGGTTGCCTGGGCTGCACGCTGGAAGGTGGCTTTGTTTCTCGGGCAGGGCCTTTCTCCTTCCCCTTGTCCTGTGGGTGAAGGGCATGCCACACTTTGGTGACTCTTCTGCAGCCTCAGCCTTCAGCCCAGGTCCCTGACCTCCCTAGCAAAGTCCTGGGAGTCCAGGCAACTGGGTCTGCTTCTCCCTCATCCACTAGAGGGAGCCAGTGCACACAGCTCGGCCTCCCTGGGGGCGTCTTGTGAAACCATCTCAGGGAGCGACCCCTTGATTTCGGGGAGCTGGTGCTGGCCGAGCATTTTATTTCCACTGTTCTATTTGATCCACTTTTTATTTTCACAATGGTAATTTAGATGATTTTCATTTCACAATATAAACAACATTGAAAATAGATGAATACTTCATTTCAAGACTTACAGATTGTCGTAAAAGTAACATAAAATATCCTTAGTTTTGCTGAAGACATGACTTTCCCTTTCTGTTAACAATACAGTTTTTTACCCAAATTAATAGTTGTACACCTTGGCCAGGCGTGGTAGCTCATGCTTGTAATCCCAGTGCCTGGGGAGGCTGAGGTGGAAGGATCACTTTGAGCCCAGTAGTTCAAGATCAGCCTGCACAACATGGTGAGACCTCGTCTTTGCAAAAAAGAAAAAACAAAAATTAGCCAGATGTGGTATCGCACACCTATAGTCCTAGCTACCCAGGAGGCTGAGGCGGGAGGATTGCTTGAGCCCAGAAGGCTTAGGCTACAGTGAACAGTGATCATATCGCTGCACTCCAGCCTGGGTGACAGACTGAAACCCTATCTCAAAAAAAAAAAAAAAAAAAGTACAATAAGGAAATACAATACAATAAGGAAAATGCTATTCTAGAAAAAAAAAGAGTAGATATATTTGTGATTCAAAATAAATAAATAAATAACCCCAGCCTGTCATAAAGAATGCTGGGATTGCAGGCTTCTCTACCAAGGCGTGGCCGCTGGCATCTATTCAGGATCCATGATTTACCATGATGCCTCATTAATTACAGTAGCAGCCACGGGCAGTGTGTCTCCCACACGGCAGGCTGTGAACTAGTGCTTGCAGATAGCCTCGCTTTGAGAGAGAGGCCTCGTTTTCAGAGGCGCCCGAGGCCCTGAGAGGTGGGCTGAATTATTCCAGGGTGAGGGGAGAAGACGGAGTTGCTGGATTGACCCAGCCAGGGCTTGTCTGGCCTGATGGCCGCACTTTCTCCCTTGGGGTCTCCAGAGAGACTCACAGAGACAAACCCAGAGAACCTCGTTTAGGAGATGGCCAACCATGAAGGCAACTGAGTCCGTGGGAAGGGGCAGGCAAAGGCGGGGGGTAGGGGGTGGGCGGACTTCGTGTCCCCTGAGCTCCTCTGGGTGGGGAGGCCCCGTGCCCCTCCCTGCTCCCCGGAAGGTGCTCCCTGGAGCTCCCACTCTGTCTCTTGTATGTATGCAAATCAGGGCAGATTCCAACTGGAAGCAGAAATTTATTTTTATGCAGATGAGACTCTGCAGAGTGTCTGCCAGGGAGATCTCATGAAAGCGAAACATCTCCTGACGTGCAGGTTTTTGTTGTGCTCCGGTTTTAAGTCGTGTCAGCATTTACATTTTCTTAATATGAAAAACGCCTGCCTTG
>NW_007245857.1:1026151-1030318 GCF_000164805.1 Carlito syrichta | reverse complement strand
CCCGCCCCCCGGCCACTCTGCTGCCGCCTGATCAGTTTTTGTTCTCTGCTTTCTTAGTCACAAGTTTGGGAAAAAAGTCACCTATTTCAACTACCTGAGCGAGCTTCACGAACACCTCAAATGTGACCAGCTGGTCATCCCTCCCGAAGTTCTGCGGTGAGTGCCCTGCTGGGTGGCGTCCCGGAGTGTAGGGCGAACACGTCTCAGCGCCTTCCAAGGTCTTGGTCCAATCCAATTTGTACTGGAGGCTTCGTTTCCAAAAGCGTGCCTGGCCGGATTTGGCTTGGAAATCTGTGGCATCAGCAAAGCTCGGCAGGAAAAGGTGTTCACCGCTGACTCAGAAATGAAGCCGCCGAGGTTGTGCGCAGGGCGGGATGTTCTCCTCTCCCGCCGTTGCAAAACTGATTTACAAAATGAGCCCTTGCGTGGTGGCGGTTGTTCACCGCCTCGTGTTTACCGTTTTTGCTTCTGAGCAGAAAATTAGGGGAATTTCTCAGGCATGTGGGTGACACTGTGTACAGAATGAAATGTCCTCAGGGGTGTTGCAGGTGCTGTGGAGAACAACCTGTCTGCCTGTGCTGAAAGCTTAATTGGTGCATCTGCAGTGAGGCTTCAACGTAGATGAGCAGAGGATGGCCCAGGCAGGCATGAGCCACGTAGCCAGCGCGGGGTGCAGCCGAATCCAGCCCGGGTCTGCTGACCTCGCCTGGGCCCCTCTGCCCTCTTCCCCCTACCCAGGGCCTCCTCCGAATGGATAGAGCCCTTGCCAGAGTGCCTGCGGGGGAGGCCAGCAGCCTTACAGGGAAGCTGAGTCACGTGTCCCTCTGGGTGTCAAGTCTGTTGTTGGGTGCTGGGAACATAGAGATGTCTGGGGAGTGTGGTCCCTGCCCTCGGGGCACTCAGGTTAGGGGGGGCCACAAATCAGTGATGACAGGGGCCAGAGGAGACGCTGAACCTGGCGCGCGTGCGTGCATGCGTGTGTGTGTGTGTGTGTGTGTGTGTGTGTGTGTGTGTGTGTGTGTGAATCTGGGGAGGCGTTCAGGAGAAGGTGACTCTTAGAATGAGTTGGCTAGTAGGACGTTTCCAACAGAGGGAAACCTTTGGGCAAACGTATGTGGGTGAAATATTGGTATGTATTTGGAGGCAGGAAGGAGTCCCATGTGACCGAGCAAAGGGTAGGGATGGAGCTGGGGGTCGTCTTGGGCCAGAGGGTCCTTAGTGCCAAGCAGACGAGTGTGAGCACTGCACTGTGGTGATCTGGTGGGAGCCCACAACGAGGTTCAGGAAGTAGACTCCTAGCAGCTTTGTGGTAGAAACGATTTGACCTGGTGACAAAGGGTCACCTCACGTCCTCTTGTGTGGGAAATGATGAGGAAGCCTGGATTAGGGGGATGTGGGGAATGGCATCTATGGGACACCCAGCTCTAGCTTCTCTGTGGCTACTGGGTATACAGTCTGGGCCTCTGGAACACTCAGGTGAACAGCAGCACTGAGGGTACGGGGTCAGAGGGGGATGAGGCTTGGGAGAGAGTGGTGGGCATGGGCATCAGGAGCTCCTGAACTCACCAGTGGGCAGCCAGGGCCCCAAGGGTATCCACAGACCCTGCAACAGAATCCCCAGGGCACACATCGAATCCTGACCCCTGGGGACTGGAAGCCAGGATTTAACCCCCCACAGTCCCCAGATAGGTTCTGTGAGCACCGGAGTCTGAGATCCACTGGTGATTTAGAGACCTAAATCCAGGCTGTGGTCCCAGCTCGTGACCTGGGCACATCACTGGACCTCAACAAACCACAGTTTTCCTCTCTGTAAAGTGGGTGAAATAACTCCGCGATAGAGCCCTCGTCAGGGGCACAGCGATGTCTCTCAGGAGTTGCTCAGCATGAGAGACGCTCGTACCTATTTGACCGGCAGGGCTCAGCCTAGTGAGCTGCCTTCTGCTTGGACCCTCGCTGGCCTCCAGCCCTGCCTGGCCGCATTGGGGGGGAGGAGCTCTGCCGCATGCACCGCAGCACCATCCCATGCTACTGACGGCCCCACTCCCACTCCCAAGCTGCTGACTAGTGTCAGCGTGTTCCCCTGTTCCCAGGCATGTCCACCACGGTGTCCACATGCCCAGCACACAGTAGGGCCTCAGTACATATTTGCCTGCAAGAAAGAAGGAAGGAAGGAGTTGGCAGGGGAGCATAGAGGGTCTGGGAAATGGAAGTGCTGTCCAGAGGCTTTTTACCTGAGGGGTTTCTCCTCCATCCTCTCCGTGGTTCATCTTCACTTCTTCAACAAATATTTCAGCTGAGCACCTACTATGTGGTAAACCCTTTCCAGGCATTGGGGATGTGGTGATGAACAAAAGGGATAGGATTCCTTTGTCATCTCAAATTCAGACATACAGGAGACCAGATGGTGGCCCTGATGGCCTTCTAGGCTGACGGCATAGCAGGCAAGGAGGCCGAGTTCTTTGCTAGTCGGGGTAGGGCCAGCATTTGGTGGGGTTAGACTACGTTTTCTGGCTCTTGTGGGAACACCCCATGGCAATGGGGGAGTGTGGGGTATGTGGTGTGCGTGCATGAGTGTGGGTGTGAATGGATGTGTGTGTGTGTGAGTGCGTATGAATGTGCGTGTAGGTGTGTGTATGTATGTAAGTGTCTTTGAGTGTGGGTATGTGTGAGTGTATGTATATGAGTGTGAGTATATGTCTGAATGGGAGTGTGAGAGTGTATGAGTGTGAGTGGGTGTGAGTGTGGGTGTGTGTATGAGTGTGAGTGGGTGTGTGTGTATGAGTGTGTCTGGATGTGAGTGTGTGTATGAGAGTGTATATGAAAGTATGAGTGAGTGGGTATGTGTGAATATGTGAGTGTGTATGAGAGAGAGAGAGAGTGTGTGTGTGGGTGTGTGTGTCTGGGTAGGAATGGGAGGGTGTGGTAAGTGTGGGTGGGTGTGAGTGGATATGAATGTGTGTGAGTGTGTGTATGTGTGGGTGAGTGCAGGTGTGTGTGGGTGAGTGTGGAGGTGGGTGTTAGTGTGGATGGGGTGTGAATTGGGGAGTATAGATATGGGTGTGGGTGAGTGTGGGGGTTTGTGTGTGTGTGAGTGGTTGTGGGTAAGTGCGTGAGTGTGGGGGCGTATGAGTGTGAATGTGAGTGTGTGTCGTGTGTGTGATCGTGCAGACCTGCAGTGTGGCACTTGGGCCCAGCAGGACAAGAGCACAGGCGTCTTGCAGATGTCTGCAGGGCGCCTGGACCCACCAGCACCCGGAAGTGGCCTCTGTGGCTCAGGGCTGACCCATCAGGTAAGAGCCACGCTTCTACTGTGTCCTCAGGTACGATGAGAAGCTCCGGAGCCTACATGAGGGCCGGCCACCCCCTTCTGCCAAGATGCCGCCACCGCGGCCCCCTCTGCCCACCCAGCAGTTTGGCGTCAGTCTGCAATAGTAAGTGAGCCCGGGATGCGCCTGCCCCTTTCCTGGAGCTGTGGGAGTCATGGGAAGTGTCTGAGTGCAGGAGCCTTTCCCCAGGTGCCTGTCGCCCGTGCTGAGTGGGCGTGTGTGATTGTGGGTGAGTGTGGGTGTGTATGTGGAAAGAGGAGTTCGCAGGAAGGATGGAGCACAAGCTCATCACTGAGGCTGAATGCTGGCTGCTCCGTGCCGGGGGGAGGAGGGGACTTGGGGCTTCTAACCCAGCTGCTGTTACTGCTGCTCGGGGCACAGTGCACAGTGGGACACTTCCCACCACCCCCGAGGGGTGTATTTGATCATGTGACTTGCTTTGGCCAATGAAATAGGAGCCAGTCTGGGGCGTGTCATATGGGGAGGTGGCTTTAGGAGTCAGTGGGTGGTCGGCCCCTCTCAGTGATGTGGAAGCATCCACTGAGACGGCGCCTTGTCACTCTGCATCCCTGAGTGACCACAGTGTGCACCCACTGGCCCTACACTAGACATGGAGTGAGAATTCACATCTCTTGGGTTCATCGGCTAAGAGGCAGGGATTGTTGTTACTGCAACTCCATCAGCCCACCTTAGACTTCTGGCACCTCCAGAATGGCAAGGTCTAAATCCGTGATGTTTTAAGCTGCGTTTCTGGTAGTGAGTTGCGGCAGCCCCAGGAAAGTAACCCAGTTCTGACGGCTGTGTTCCTCCCATGCCTCCCCCCCCCCCCCCCCCCCCCCCC
>NW_007245857.1:986253-1026096 GCF_000164805.1 Carlito syrichta | reverse complement strand
CCCGCCTCCCCCAGCCAGGCCCACACACAGGAGGTATTCACTTGGAGAGGCATTTTGTAAGCACTTCACCAGTAAATGAACAGGAAAATACAGTGCATTTGAAAGATAATGTTCCCCCAAATGTATCTGGAACGCATGTTTTGGGTTTTTTGTTTTTTTTTTTTTTTTGAGTTGGCGCCTCACTCTGTCACCCAGGCTGGAGAGCTGTGCCACACTCACGGCCACCCCAGCGTCGACCTGCTGGGCTCTGGTGATCCTTCTGCCTCCACCTTCTAAGTAGCTGGAACTACAGGCGTGTGCTACCACACCCGGGTAATTTTTTTTTTATTTATTGTGGAGACAAGGTCTCGCCAAGTTGCCCGGGGGGTCTCGAACCCGTGGGCTCAGGCAATCCACTTGCCTCAGTCTCCCAAAGTGCTGGGATTACAGGCTGAGCCACCAAGCCCGACCTGGAACACAGGTTTTACTCCTGAATAGCTCTTCCTTTTTCTTTTTAAGACATTGTAAGAATGTGCTGGTGTGACCCACTTATAGGTTCCCATCACTCCCTAAAGCCCCCCAGGAAGGCCTGGCCGGTCAGGTGCCTGTAGTGACCATGGTCCCCCAGGGGAGGCACCGGTGAGAACTTGGCCCTCAGGCACTAGGCCCAGGGAGGCCCCGCCAGCAGGCCCCAGGATTTCCAAGCCATTGAGGGACTGCATTCCCTGGGCTCTGAGGCCTCTGTGGTACATCTCGGTGGTTCTGTTGAGCTGACATGGTTCCTGGCATGGCCTGACACCAAGGGTCCCCGGCATGGTTCTTTAGCTGAGAGATTCTGGCCCTGCCTTTCTGATCACCTGTTTTATTGTTCAGAGCCACTTCTGTCTTCTTGTCATCTAACAAAAGTTAAAATGAGAAACAGCCCAAAATGAGCATGACTCCCAGACTCCCAAAGCCATCTGCTTGAACGAAGTGTGGGAAATTGTCATTTGTGTAGACCTCTTGGCTCCACGCAGGACCCAGGGGCACCTCTGGCGCTGTGCACCGAGCAGGTGCCTTTCAGACCGCGTTGACGCAGAGCAGTCGGCTTTGACTGTCACCTTGCTGTGGTCTGTCCTGTGCCAGGGCCGGTCGTAACAGTAAAGTCAGTCCATTAGCTCTTTCAGGAATGATGAGTAACCCTGGGCAACCTTTGAAAAAACATTCTGCGCGTGCCACTTGGAGAGATAATCCGTGTGATTGCCTCTCTAAATTAATATTTTATGCTGTTTCGTTGCCAATGATTATAATAAAATGGCAATAAGCATATTAAATAAAGCACCAGATATGTAATTTGTTTGGACTATGAATGAATGAAAGTCATTAAAATTCATAAGCAGATCCTATTCACAAATGTTAATTTGCTGAGTTAAGTTCAAAAGCATACAACAGAAAGCCGTCACCTTGGAACGAGCTAATTAAGTTAATATATTAAAGGGAAGTCAGAGATTCAAGAGGCTTTTGCCTGCCAGCCCTGAAGAGGGAAAATAGATACACGTGAGTCTCTCTGGGCAGCTGTGGGGTAGTGGGAAGGGTCTGAGACCTTCTTAGGGCCAAGAGGTCATGGCCAAAGTCTGACACGGTCCAGTTTTGGGCAGTCAAGTCAGTGACTTGTCTCAGTTTCTTTCTGTTACCGGAGGTGAAATCCTGCCCTCCTCACCCTCCAGGGCCCCAGGGGCTTAACCACAGGTTGGACAGACGATGTGAGTTCCTGCTACCCAGTACCTTGTTCTTCTTCCCTCATGGCTCCCTCCTCCAGGAAGCCTTCTCTGATGACTCCACACAGTGGGATATGAGCTACTCCGTGGTCCTTTGGTGTGATACACACACACACACACACACACACACACACACACACACACACACACACACACACCCCGTTCTCAAGACCTAGCACTGAGCAGAATTCAGTGAATGGAGGAAGGACTGTCCTTCGAGTGACTCCAGGACACTGCCAGCTCTGGGGTTATCTTTTTTTAAGTATGCAATTCTGTGGTTTTTAGCATATACATGCAGTTAGTTGTTGTCATTGTCCAGTTCCAGAACTTTTTTACCACCCTGTCTGCATTAGCAGCCTCTCCCCATTCCTCTCTCCCTATAGCCCCTGACAGCCACTACCCCATTTTCTGTCTCTTTGGGTTTGACTGTCTGATGGTGACAGATTCGGGGATGCCCTCTGGGCTGCTAATTAGCAAGCAGGACTGTGTGGCCCTTTCTGCTTCTGCTTATCTGCCCAGCCAAGGTTTTAGCTGAACCAGGGCCCACTTTTGCCAGGAAAGAGCTGACAGGTGTCTGCCATCCTATTCTCTTTTTCCCTGTGTGCTTGGAGTGTGCTTGGAGTGTGCTCATCTTTGGTTTCCTGTACTGTGTGGCTGTCTGGAGAGTGTTCGACCCTCTCCGCGCAGTAAGTCTTAGGTACAGAACTGGCTTTCCCTGAGCCATGTGTGCCAGCTTGACCTGCCAGAATCTCTACCCTGTTCGAGCTTTGGGGACTGGCCTAGCTGATGATACCGAGCAGTTTATTTTATTCTCTTTCTTTCCTTTTATTTGAGTTGGTGTTTCACTCTCTTGTTCAAACTGGAGTGCAGTGGCATGATCATGGCTCACCGTAGCCTTCACCTTCTGGACTCAGGCAATCCTTTCCACCTCAGCCTCCCAAATAGCTGGGATTATGGGCGTGTGCCACAATGCCCAGCTAATTTTTGTGTGTGTGGAGATGAGGTCTCACTATGTTTCCCAGGTTGGTCTTGAACTCCTGGACTCGAGTGATCCTCCCACCTTGGCTTCCTAGAGTGATGGGATTACTGGTGTGAGCCACTGCACCTGGCCCCAAGCAGTTTCTTATTCTCCATCTGCCTCCAAAGAGGGCCAGGTGTACAGATGTAGGATGCAGCATTTTGGAGTCTCGTTGTCACCTGTCACCTCCTAGCAACTCACCTTGCACCAGACCCCAACTCAAAATACAAGACTGTAGTCTACACTTTTTTTTGAGATGAAGTATTGCTATGTTGTCCAGGCTGGTCTCAAACTCCTGAGCTCAAGGGATCTTCCCTGCTCAACTTTCCTAGAAGCTGGGATTACAGGTGCATGCCACAGTGCCCAGTTTATCTGTACCTTTTAACCCAGGTACAATAAGGACTTTGGAGTCAGATTTTAATTTGAACTCTGGCTCCAGCCATCCCTAGGCTGTGTGACTCCAGGTAAAATAATTTGCCTCTCTGAGCCTCAATTTTGTCCTCTATAAAAAATAGGGGCATGCCATTGCCTTGCTAAGCTATGGTGTGGCCATGTGCTCTTTGAGCTACGGCCAGGCCATGTTTTTCTTGGTCTCCTCCCCTACCTGGGGGAAGTGAATCTTCTCTTTCTCTCTCTCTCTCATTTACTTTCTAACTAAACTGTATTTTCTCATCTAAAAAAAAAAAATAGGGGCACGGTGATGCAGTGAATGGCTTAGTATCGCATGTGTCTCACAGTAAGTCCTCAGGACACAGTGGTCACTGTGATGGTTCCCATGCACTGCCCAGGACCGGCCTGGCTGCCTGTGGCTGAGAACGTTGCAGGCCCATGGTGTGAGCTGCAGCAACATATCCTGTTTTAGAAATTGGGAGAGGATGTGTTATACTTAGAAGCCATATGAGCGCCCCAGAGGGCCTGGGGTGGCTGGAGTGCCCAGCTGGAACAGGCTTACCTGACACCCCCCCCTTCACATTGTGATCTTGGGCCGCCACTTCCCCCTCCTCTGTCCCTACTGTTTACAAAGCCATATCTCTCCTCACTTGTTCTTTCCCCGCATGCAAAACAAGGAAAAATCATGCTCTGAATGCTTGTAAGTACATCTCCCAAGGGGAGGGCTGTAAGCAAGAATGATACACTGAGAATCCCCGTGCCCTCTGGTGAGTGGACAACTGTCCAGGAGACAAGTGGGAGCCCCTGTCCACGGGGCACGTGCTGACCAGCATCTGGTGCTCTGCACCTGAGTCCTCCTACCCGCATGCACCTGGGAACTTTAGTTCCAGGTATGGCTTTACTACTGGCCTGTCCCATGTGTCCTTGCTGAGGCCCTCCCCTGGCCTGCTCACGTTGAGATGACTGGGAGGGATGTGGTGTGAAGGGTCGCCGCTGCCTTGGGCATCCCCACCCAACCAGAAGCCATGCCACATCTACCATCCAAAGTCCCCCAAGGTCATTGTTTTTCTCTGCACTGACTCTGGCAAGCTTCTCTTCAAGCCAGCAGGTGGGGGATGGGCAGGAGAGGAGAAATCCGAACTGTGGGCTTCTGCTCTATTAAGAGTAGTAAATTCACACTAGGCACCCATTCTGCGGCCATCTGCAAGAGGTATAGACTGTTGGTACCCCTTAAATGCACGGGCATAGGAAAGTATGCTTGGCTGAGAGCACTGCAGCTGTGGGCAACTCCCTCTCTTCCCTCTGCGAACCTCAGTTTTCTCATCTGCCCGAGGACGTTGGACTGGGTAATCTTAAAGGCCTCTTCCTACTCTGGAAGTCTGCTTTTAAAAACAAAATGTAAGCTGGGCTCGGTGGCTCAGCCTGTAATCCCATGCTTTGGGAGGCCGAGGTGTGTGGATTGCCTGAGCCCGTGGGTTCGAGACCCACCTGGGCAACTTGGCGAGACCTCATCTCTACAATAAATCAAAAAATTAGCCGGCCGTGGTAGCACACACCTGTAGTTCCGGCTACTCGGAAGGCTGAGGCGGAAGGATCGCTGGAGCCCAGCGGGTCGAGGCTGTGGTGGGCGGGAGCGTGCCACTGCACTCCCGCCTGGGTGGAAGAGTGAGACTCCAACTCAAAAAAAAAAAAAAATTGCAGCCAGGCTCAGTGGCTCAGCCTGTAATCTCGTGCTTAGGGAGGCTGAGGTGAGTGGATTGCCTGAGTTCACGGGTTCGAGATCCGCCTGGGCAGCTTGGCGAGACCTCATCTCTACAATAAATGAAAATATCAGCCGGGCATGGTAGCGCGTGCCTGTCATTCCAGCTACTCGGAAGGCTGAGGCGGAAGGATCGCTGGAACTCAGTGGGTCGAGGTTGCAGTGGCCACTCCCGGCCTTTGCAATCCAGTCTGGGCGACAGAGTAAGACTCCAACTCAAAAAAAAAAAAAAAAATGAAACCATGTCATTTGCAGCAACATGAATGGAGCTGGAGACCATTAGTGCAACAAGCCAGGCGCAGAATAATACCAGGTGTTCTCACTCATGTGGGAGCTAAGAAACTTGATCTCATGGATATATAGATTCCAGAGACTGGAAAGGGTGGGTGGCCAGAGCAGGGTGTTTGACAGTAGACCAGGGTGACTATGTTTAGCAACACTGCCATGGATATTCGAAGTAACTAGAAAAGAGGACTTGGAAATGATACCAACACTCTGCAAAGATAAACACTCAAGGTCATGGATACCCCAGATACGCTGACTTGATCGCTACATGTAGTTTGTTTATATCACATGTACTCAATAAATATGTACAACTATTTAGCCATAATAATTAAAAATAGTGCCAGAGGCCGGGCTTGGTGGTTCAGCCTGTAATCCCAGCACTTTGGGAGGCCGAGGCAAGTGGATTGCCTGAGCCCGCGGGTTCAAGACCTGCCCGGGCAGCGAGACCTCATCTCTACAATAAATCAAAAAATTAGCCGGCCGTGGTAGCACACGCCTGTAGTTCCAGCTACTCGGAAGGCTGAGGTGGAAGGATCGCTGGAGCCCAGCAGGTCTAGGCTGCGGTGGCCGGGAGCGGCCACTGCACTCCAGTCTGGGCGACAGAGTGAGACTCCAACTCAAAAAAAAACCAAAATGTAGCCCAAGCAGTAGGCAAAGGGGTCTTTCAGTAGCGAATACTCATCATGACTCAGCGTTGTCCAGCCTGTTTTGGGGGACTCAGTAAGGCCTCTTCTCCAGAAACAGTAACTAGCCCGGGCTCCAGAATCAACAGACACAGGCTCTCCTGCTGTGTGACCCCACACAAATCACTGCAGCTTTGCTGGGCCTGTTTGGTCGTCTGTGAAATGGGTCGCTTCTGTCTGACTTGGGAGGTTGCTCAGTCTGTGGCATAAGAATGATTTGAGGCCCGGCCGGTGGTTCACACCTATAATCCCAGCACTTTGGGAGGCTGAGGTGAGAGGATTACTTGAGCCCATGGATTCGAGACCAGCCTGGACAACTTGGTGAGACCTCATCTCTACAATAAACCAAAAAATTAGCCAGGTGTGGTAGTGCGTGCCTGTAATTCCAGCTACTTGGAAGGCTGAGGCAGAAGGATCACCTGAGCCCAGCAGGTCGAGGCTGCAGTGGCCACGAGTGTGCCACTGCACTGCAGCCTGGGAGACGGAGTGAGACTCCAACTCAAAAAAAAAAAAAAAAAAAGAATGATTTGTAATTGTCAGTACCACTGGCTTACAGCTTAACAAAGCCCTGTATATCCCTTGTTTACTATTTGCAGACCCTGGAGAGAGGTCACCAGCATTTCTGCTTTCCAAATGGAGAAATGGAAGCTGGGTAGGATAAGGGACTGGCTGACAGTGATCAGGCTGGGCTAGGGCTTGGGTGAATCTATCTGGCTCCCTGAGGAGTCAGAAAGGAGGAAAAGAGTCTGCAGCTTCGGAGTGTTCTTGGAGAAAAGGGCCCATCTGCCACATTCCTCCCTCCCCAGGGATACCCTCTGCTTGGGCCCAGGCCACCGCCTCCTTCACAGAGTGAATAAATGGGAAACCAAGATGGGCAAGGGGTTGAAAGGGTCTGGTCCACATTCCTGCAGCAGCGGGACCACCTGAAGGCAGTGCCAGACCTGGTGGCACCTTGTGGACTGTGGATTGTTGCTCAGTGTCCTGAACGTAAACTTCAGCAGGAGAGCATCCCCGTGAAACCAAACCATGCATTGAGATCAGGATACGCAGAGACTGACCGTTGCTGCTGATGGAATTAAGCACGGCCCAAGCCTTTCAGATTCCTCTGTACATCTTGGAAGAAAACTAAAAGCACCCTTGATAGCACGTACACCCGGTAACTCATCCAACATGAAGATGTTCTCAGGAGACCATAGACCACAGCAGCAAGAGCAGAGATCTGGGTCCAGGCTGGGCTTGCCTCCCAGCGGTGCCTCTCGGCTGCAGGACCTTGAGCTGGTCACCTGGCCTCTCCAGCGTCTGCCTCTGATTTCTCATGTGGGCTAAGAAAACTACAGCAGAAGTGGTCACACCCACACAGAGCAGAGACTGCATGCTCAGATGCGGGGGTTTAAGTCTGGCTCTGTGCACCAAGACTGCACGTCTTCCTGTTGCCCATTATTACTTCACAAATCCCTCTGCACTTAGCAGCTTCGAACAATAAGCACTTTGTATGTCTCCTAATGAGTGTGGATTTGGAATTTGAGAGGAACTCAGACAGGCCTGTCTGCCCAGTGTGGCATTGACAGAGATCATGTGGTGGTATCTGGCCAATAACTAGGTTGGGAGGGTCTGACATGCTGCTTCTTTGCACCTCCTGCACCTTCTGAGCTCAGCGGGGACTGTTGGCCGGAGTGCCTACCTGCGGTGTCCCCAGACTGACATTCTCAAGGTGGCTCTAATTTTTGCAGGGCAGCTTGAGGCTTCTGGCAGAAAGTTCCCAAGACCACAGGTAGGAGCAGACATACTCTTTTTATGTATGTTTTGTAGAGACAAGATCTCACTATGTTGCCCAGACCAGTCTTGAGCTCTTAGCCTCAGATGATCCTCCCGCCTCGACCTCCCCAAGTGCTGGAATTACAGGTGTGAGCCACCACGCCAAGGCTGGAATGGCTAGCCTTTTTAGGCCAGGGCCCAGAAACTGGTTATTTCTGCCAAATTCTGTTGATCAACGCAGCTTCTGGGGGGAATTGGCAGCTCTGTTAGTTTCCTGTGGCTGCTGTGACAAATAACCACAAACTCCGTGGCCTAAAGCAACACAGATTTATTTTCTCGTGGTTCTTCAGGTCACATGTCCTGAAATCAAGACGTCAACAGGCTGTGCTCCTGCTGGAGGCTCTAGGGGAGAGCCTGTTTCCTTTCCAACTTCCAGAGGTGCCGGTGGTTCTTGGCGCCAACCTTGCCTTCCATGTTCATGACGCATTGCTCCACCCGGGCCTCTGTTGTCAGGCCTCTAACTCTGACCTCCTGCCCCCTCTCCTAAGGATCCCTGTGGTTATATCAGGTGTCTTAATCCATTCACGCTGGGATAGCTTGTAAACAACAGATATTTACTTATAGGCCTGGAGGCTGGGAAGACTAAAGTCAAGGTGCCTCTAGATTTGGTGCTGGGTGAGATGCTGCTTTCTAGAGTGTCCTCACATGGAGGAGGGGGCAGCTCCCTTTTATAAGTCCCTTTGATAAGGCCATGAATCTCATTCAGTGGCCAAGTTATTGCCCGTAGACCCGCCTCCTTATGTCATCACCTTAAGGGTTAGGATTTCAATATATGAATTTGGGGGGAACGCAAATATTCAGACCATAGCATTGGGCCCACCCAGATAATCCAGGACAATGTCCCATCTCAAGATCCTCAATTTAGTCGGGTGTGGTGGCGCATACCTGAGTTTGAGACTAGCCTGAGCAACACAGTGAGATCCTATCTCAAAGAAGGAAAAAGACTAAGATAATGCAGTTTAATTGCACTTGAAAAGTTTCTTTTGCCATAGAAGGTCACAGGGGATTAGGACATAGACGCCTTGGGGGGCTCATTATTCAGCATCCCACGGTGGACAGTGATGATTCTCTACATTGTGTGACCCAGAGCAGGTTCTATCATGTTCTGAGCCTTAGTTTCCTCATCAGTAAAATGGAATTTTCATGGGCCCTTGGTCAATGCCTAGCATATAGTACCCTTGGGCAGCTGGCCACTCTTGGCATTAGCGCAGTGAAAAAGGCACTCTGTGACAAGGGTCAGAGATAATGGTAACTCAAAGGAGAAGGTCAGAGGAGCCACAGGCATCCAGTTAGTCATCCACAGGATAGATGAGAGCTGACTCCTCCCGGGAGGACAGAAGGGCCTAGAAGGAGGGCTTTGGGCCAGGCCTGGAGACAGATGTGATGAGGTACACTGGGAAGAGGGAGGGCATGCTGGAAGCCGAACGCAAGGCCTGAGATGAAGGAAATGTATTCGTTGAGATAGACTCATTTTTGAGGACCTCCATAATAAAACGTCATGGACTGGGTGGCTTCAACAGCTCTGGAGACTGAAGTCTGAACTCACAGAGTCAGCTGGGCTGTTTTTGGTGAGGCCTCTGTTCTTGGCATGCAGTGTTTCTTCATAGCAATGCAAGACAGACTAAGACAATGGTTGGGTCGTTTTTGTTTTTAGCATTGTTAAGTCTCTGCCTAAGTGTCTTTGCCATTTGTTCTGTAATAAGTCGTATTTGCTGCATTTTTTGAGTGCCGGGGTCTGTTCTGAGGGCCTTACTAGTATTGACCCCTTTAAACCTACCCCAGGAGGCAGGTGTGAGGTTTCTGCCTATTTGACAGGGAGGACGTGGAGGCAGGGTAGTTACATAATGTGTCCGGGGTCTCTGGGCTTTGGTGGTAGAGCCAAGATTCATATTCCAGAGGTCAGATGCCAGAAGTCACATTTTAATCCTTTGTTTGCTGCCTGTGTGTCTCCATAGTGCCCCTCTTCCCAACAGCTAGGTGAAGGGATTATTGTTATGTTCTTTTGTGATCTGTGATGTACATTTTTATAGTTGTTTTTTTTTTTAAGTTGGAGTCTCACTCTGTCGTCCAGGCTGAAGTACAGTGGCACACTCACGGCCACCACAGCCTCAACCTGCTGGGCTCAGGAAATCCTTCTGCCTCAGTCTTCCAAGTAGCTGGAACTACAGGCACGTGCCTCCACACCCAGCTAATTTTTTAAATTTGTCGTAGAGACGAGCTCTCACCAAATTGCCCAGGCTGGCCTCCAACCCCTGGTCTTGGCCTCCCAAAGTGCTGGGATGACAGACTTGAGCCACCGCACCAGCCTCAAATCTATAGTATTTTTGACACTGTGCTAAGAGGCGGTATAGCAGAGTATTTGAGAAACTGGATTCCAGAGCCTGCTTGGCTGGGTTCGAATCTCAGCTCTAGACTCAGCTGAGCAAGTACTGTCACTTAGCCTCTCGGGGCCTCAGTTTCTTCATGTAAGTTCCAACCAGTTTGAAAAAAAAATCACTTCAGTTTCACAAAATGGGCCCTGCTCTCCCGTCTTCATGCATGTTCCCCACATCCCCAGTGTATCCCTGGCTGTGTGTCCACATCCAGCTTCCTCTTGAGGGTATCCCTCTGAGGCCTTCTCTGCAGCACTAGACCTGCACATTTTTCTTCCCATGTGTATGAATCAGCTCTTGCTAGTTATGCCTTGTAACAAACAGTCTCAGTGGGGTACAGCAACACACATTTCTCTCTGCTCAAGTCATATGAGGTGGACTGGCCAGCTATGGCTCAGTCCAACTCCATGTGTCTTTTCACTTCAGTACCCAGTGCAGGTGTAGCCTCTGGGACATGCTGTTCTCATGGTGGGAACTAGAACAGGAGTAGTAGCTGCACAGTCTCCTTGGACAGTTCTGCTCACCTCCCAGAGCAGGTCATGTGGCCCAGTCCAAAGTCAGTGTGGCAGGGAAGTGACTCCCTTCCAGGTAGCGAGGGCAAGGCAGGGAGAAGGGAGTACTTGTTGGCAGTGCTGCAGTCTGAGAGCTCTGCTCAGCGTTAGATGTTGCAGGGACTGTCCACAACTGCGTCTCATCATCCCCCAAATATTTACTGTTTGCTGTGTCTCAGGCCCTGTGTTGGATACTGGATTTGAAGAGTTAAAAACCAAGCACAGGTCTTGTATATACATCCTGGATCATTTCCTTGTGATTAATTTCCTAGGTTTACAGGATCAAAGAATGTGACCATTTTTGCAGGGCGTGGTGGCATGCATCTGTGGTCTCAGCTACTTACGGTGGAGGCTGAGGCAGGAGGGTCACATGAGCCTAGAAGTCCTGGGCTGTGTGCTATGCTGATTGGGTGTCTGTACTAAGTTCAATATCTATATAGTGACCTCCTGGAAGCAGGGAACCATCAAGTTGCCTAAGGAGGGGTGAACCAGCCCAGGCCAGAAATGAAACAGGTCAAAACTCCTGTGATTATCAGTAGTGGGATTGCACCTGTGAATAGCCACCACACTGTAGTCTCGGCAACATAGCAAGACCCCCATCTCTAAAAAGTAAAAAAGAATGTGACCATATTTTAAGATTTCTGTGGACTCACCTCCAGAAGAATCACGTGCTTCACAAAGCCTGAAGCCAGGGGTCACAGCTTCACCTCAGGGCCAGTCCTTCTTGCCCTAGGACTTAGAGGCTCCAAAAGGAATGGGGATGCCTCCTTCTTCCCATCAGATTATCCCTCACGTCCAAGAAGACACCCTCTCCTGTGCCCACTACCTTCTTCTATAGGATTCCCCAGGCTTCTCTTATCCTATAAGGTGGGCGGGGCTGGTGGTGAGGAGACAGTCGCTGACTCTCACTCAAACATCTGGCACCCAGAACCCATCAATGTATGATGTGGAAACACAGGTAACTCATCAGGTTAGAGAAGCCAGGCACTGGCTTCCCCAGGCCCTAGGGGCTATAAGGAACCTCAAAGTCGGGGCCCAGCATCAGGAAGTTAGTGAGGCTGGGGGAACGTCAGGAGCCCTCTCAGAGCAGAAGAGAAAAGCTGTATCTTAGGGTTGTTCAGTCAAAATACTCACATCAAGCTTAGCTTCAATAAGGCTAGTGAGATCAAATGGAATACTTTTGACCCGAGATAAGATTTGTGTGTATTTGTTTATGGCCAGCCTTGTGTCCTGTTATAATAAGAATGCATGCCCTGGGCTATGTTTTAATTTTCATCTTCTTGATGGTTCACGTTGTTAATAATGATGTGTGATCTCTAAGAATCATGGAGGGAACCCTGCAGGAGGAGGTACGGGCCTGAATTTACAACCCCCGCTCCCCCCTCCCCAAGGCCAGCTGTGAGGCAGGCTCAGAACTTTCTTTCTCTCTCTGGGCCCCCTTTTACTTATCTGTGGAATGGGTATGATAATGGGTAATAATAGTCTGTCTTGCCCACTATTCCAGGACCCAGGGGAATCTAACAAAACAGTGTGTTTAGCAATGAATAATGCTGTGTATTTACAT
The DNA here is from genome assembly GCF_000164805.1 of Carlito syrichta. Classification (NCBI taxonomy): domain Eukaryota; kingdom Metazoa; phylum Chordata; class Mammalia; order Primates; family Tarsiidae; genus Carlito; species Carlito syrichta. Next base: position 1,013,923 of record NW_007245857.1, on the reverse strand, counting down.
TACATGATGGATTTTGCCAGTAAATGTGGGAATTGGTGAACTTTAGACCTTCTCAGGGAGCCAAGGGACGAGGCTGAGGTCCTTACTTGGTTGGGGAATTAAAGGGGCAGTTTTGCCCCTCTCTTCCTCGGCGCTGCCTACCAAGGTGGCAGCCATCTCCTACCCAGCATCATGGCTGCCCTCAGAACCCTGGTGAAACCCAAGATCGTCAAAAAGAGGACCAAGCAGTTCATCCGGCACCAGTCAGACTGATATGTCAAGATTAAGCGTAACTGGCGGAAACCCAGAGGTATTGACAACACGGTGCGTAGAAGATTCAAGGGCCAGATCTTGATGCCCAACATTGGTTACAGGAGCAACAAGAAAACAAAGAACATGCTGCCTAGTGGCTTCCGGAAGTAACTGGTCCACAATGTCAAGGAGCTGGAAGTGCTGCTGATGTGCAACAAATCTTATTGTGCTGCGATTGCTCACAACGTTTCCTCCAAGAACTGCAAAGCCGTTGTAGAAAGAGCAGCCCAGTGGCCATCAGTCACCAATCCTAATGCCAGGCTGTGCAGTGAAGAAAATGAATAGACAGCTTGTGCACGTTTTGTGTTTAAATGAAACCATAAAAACTGAAAGGGGGGGCAGTTTTATCTGCTCCCCTCCCCATTCCCATATATCCAAGGGTCCTACTTGGTGTCAGGGCAGAATGAGACCCAGGGAAGGCTAGAGGATGCCAGGGACTGGCCAGACCATGAGGCCACCTCTCTGCCTCCAGAAACCCTTTAGCAATAAATCGGTGACTTCTGCTTCTTGCCCTGACAAAGTGACAGGAAACATTTACCATCCTGCTTTAAGTAGAGAAACAGACACGAATTGTGAAGCAGGGGTTTCTCAGACATTGGACAATAGTGTAGAACTGTGATTCCTGAGAGAAAGGAGATAGTGTGAGCTCTACAATGGCCCCAGCTTACTGTCTGGAGTTTCCAGGCTACAGAGCATAGATGGAGAAGCTCAGCAGTCTTGCAGAATCGAAATAATAAAGTTCAGAGACTGGGGACACAAAGACAGCTAACATTCATGGGGCAGAGTTTCAGAGAGGAGGGGACTGCACAGGAGAGTCCTGAGGTCTTCAGGTTTCCCTCTGGCTAACCTATTTATATATGAGAAGGAAAAAAGAACTACTGGAAAGTAGTAGACCAGAAAGTTGTCAGAGCTCAGATAGGGCAAGGAAGGTAAGTGTTCCCCCTTGCTGGAATGGAAAGATTTCACAGTCCCCAAGGCATGGGTGGAGTCCTCAGAAGAGTATCACTTTAGTAGTGGAGCTAAATAAGCCCTAGGCTAAGGACCTTCTAGACCCTCCCTAACAAAACTAAAAACAGTCCTGAAAGGGATTGATCTGGGCAGGGTTTGGTGACTCAGCCTGTAATCCCAGCACTTTGGGAGGTTGAAGTGGGTGGATTGCCTGAGGCAGCAGGTTCGAGGTTAGCCCAGGCAACTTGGCGAGACCTCATCTCCACAAAAATTTTAAAAAATTAGCCGGGTACAGTATTGCGTGCCTGTAGTTCTGGCTACTTGGAAGACTGAGGCAGAAGGATCACCTGAGCCCAGCGGATCAACGCTGGGGTGGCTGTGCCTGTAATCCCAGTCCTTTGGGAGGTCAAGGCAGGAGGATTGTTTGAGCCCTAGAGTTTGAGACCAGCTTGGGCAACATAGTGAGACCTTGTCTCTATAAAAAAAAGCTGAAAATGCTGGGCTCGGTGACTCAGCCTATAATTCTGTGCTTTGGGAGGCCGAGGTGAGTGAATTGCTGAACCCGCAGGTTCGAGGCCCATCTGGGCAACTTGGTGAGACCTCATCTCTACAATAAATAAAAAAAATTAGCTGGGCGTGGTAGCACGCACCTGTAGTTCCAGCTACTTGGAAGGCTGAGGCGGAAGGATCACTGGAGCCCAGCAGTTCAAGGCTGTGGTGGCCGGGAGCATGCCACTGTACTCCAGTCTGGGTGACAGAGTGAGACTCCAACTTAAAAAAAAAAAAAATTGAAAAAGTAGCCAGGTATGGTAGCACATGCCCAGCTACTCAGGAGGCTGAGGCAGAAGGATTGCCTAAGCCCAGGAGATTGAGACTGTGGTGAGCCTTAATTGTACCACTGTATTCCAGCTTGAGCAACGGAGTGAGACTCTGACTCAAAAACAAAACAAAACAAAACAAAAAACAGATAATAAAAACACCATGTTGGAGCACTGTGTGATGTATGATACTAAGAACACCAAGACAGGGTAGAAAGTAGAAGTATACCATTGTGAGGCTCTTATACTCTAAGTGGTATCATTTGAAAGTAGACTAATACATTAAATATGTGTAGTGTAATATGAGGGCAACTTCAAATAAAAAGCTATGTTTAATATATTAGTAGAAGAATCAAATGAAATCCTTAAAAGTACTCAACTACCAGCAATATGAGGTCAAGAATAGGAACAGGCCGGGCTCGGTGGCTCAGCCTGTAATCCCAGTGCTTTGGGAGGCCGAGGTGAGTGGATTGCCTGAGCCCGCGGGTTCGAGACCTACCTGGGCAACTTAGCGAGACCTCATCTCTACAATAAATTTAAAAAAAAATTAGCTGGGCGTGGTAGCGTGCCTGTAGTTCCAGCTACTCGGAAGGCTGAGGCGGAAGGATCGCCAGAGCCCAGCAGATCGAGGCTGCGGTGGCCAGGAGCGGCCACTGCACTCCAGTCTGGGCAACAGAGTGAGACTCCAACTCAAAAAAAAAAAGGAACAAAGAACAAATAACAAGAAGAGAACAAATAACGAGGAAAGATTTAAACCTAGCTGTACTGACAATTACATTAAATCTAAGTGGCCTAACCATTCCTACTAAAAGACAGATTCTTAGATTGGATTTTGAAAAGGAAGATCTTAGTGATATTTAAAATATGAAAATATGTAAACGCTATAAGGTAAAAGTAACAGAATGAAAAAAGATATACTCTGCAGCCACCAACCAAAAGAAAGCTGGAGTAGCTATATGAATAGCAGACAAAGTAGACTTCAGAATGAGGAATCAGGCCAAGGATAGAGAGGGACATTTCATAAGGTTAAAGAAGACATAATTATACTAAAAATGCATACATTTGTAATAGATTTAAATACATGCAGAAAAAACTGATAGACCTGGCAGGAGAAATACATGAATGCAAAATTCTAACAAGAGACTTCAATCCCCCTCTCTAAATAATTGGTAGAACCAGTAGACAGAAAATCAGTAGTCTACAAAAAACATGAGCACCACAACCAAATACACATAACTGGCATTTAAAGAACACACTGGCTAGGAAGAGCAAAACACACATTCTTTTCAGCTAGAAAATAGCAGAGCAGGATTGAAACCAGGCGTGTCTGCCTTTGGAGTCATTTTCCCTAAATCCAGCACAGTGTCTCAAATACACTGCTGTAGGGGAGAGAAAAATCAGGTGAGGAAAGAGAAAACCAAACGTGTTAAGTGAAACCCATGGGGGTGGGGGGGAGAATGAGTCCCTGCAGGCCATCTTGGCTGCAGATCCTGGTTCTGCCTCCTTGGGGGGATGGGGGTGTGTACAAGCCCATGTGTGTGGCCAGGTGTGCTCATGCGTGGGATCTAGGGGATGTGGCATTCTCTTATTTGTACATATGTTTTAAAGTTTCAGAACAGCACAATAAGGCACAGAGTGGGAATCTGTCTGAGATATGTGCTGGACTTTCATCAAGCGTGTTTTTAGATGAATCAACATATGGTCCAGCACTCTTGGTTCAGCCAGATCTTATGCCTTTGGGTCTTCTCTGTTTTTCCCTCTCTGGAATGCCCTTCTCTCTTTTGTCCTTTGGCAGGTTCCTACTCATCCCTCAAAACCCTGTTCTGAAGTTACCTCTGGGGAAGCCCTCCCGGATCCCCTGGTCTTCCCTGTATCATGGAAATCCCTCTGATGGAGGTCTCAGATTCTGTGGCATCATTTTTATTACTTTGGCCTCTCTTTTGGCCACCGGACTTCCTGCTTCCTAAGGGCTGAAACTGCATCTCCCTCCTCCATAGGTGTGTGGAGAGGACCAGAGCCTGACATTAACCGTGACTGTCCATCCAGCCCAGGTGAAAACTATCACTTTCCTTTCTCTTCCCTCAGCCTTAAAGACAAAAATCAAGGTGAACTCATCCCCCCTGTGCTGAGGTTCACGGTGACATACCTGAGAGAGAAAGGTGAGAGCGGGCTGCTGGGGGAACCTCCAGGGAGGTCCGTCTTGGATCCTGAGCCCCGTAGGCCAGGGGGTGTGACCAGAAACAGAGGGGCACAAGCACAGTGGCTCCATGTGTCGGCTGTGGCCTCAGATGGTCTGGGTTTGAATCCTGGCTCCCCTTGTACTAGCTGTGTGACCTTGGGCCGGTTACCTGCCCTCTCTGGGCCTCCGTGTCCTTGTCTGTCCAGTGGGGTTATAACAGAACCCGCCTCACGGGATTGTTGTGAGGCCTAAATGAACACCTGTTCACGGGAAGCCCTCCGTAACTGTCAGCTGTTCTCATTTGGTTTGTGGTTGCCATTACCAGTTGGGTGAGTAGGGTCAGGAACTTGGAGTGGGTGAGGCTCGTGGCTCCCCCAGGACTCCTGAGGCCCAAAGAGGAGGGTGTGGAGACTGTTGTCACTCTAGCAGTAGGAAGATAGTTCCCAAGCTGGGCTCAGTGACTCAGCCTGTAATCCCGTGCTTTGGGAGGCTGAAGTGAGTGAATTGCCTGAGTCCGCGGGTTCAAGACCCACCTGGGCAACTTGGCGAGACCTCATCTCTACAGCAAATCAAAAAATTCGCCGGGCGTGGTAGCACGCGCCTGTAGTTCCAGCTACTTGGGAGGCTGAGGCAGAAGGATCACCAGAGCCCAGCAGGTCGAGGCTGCAGTGGCTGGGAGTGGGTGACAGAGTGAGACTCCAACTCCAAAAAAAAAAAGGAAGATAGTTCCCATGTAGAACAGGCATGGGGAGACTGACCCAGTGCTGCAGGGACAGGGGCTGGGCGGGCTCGACTGAGGCAAGAACCCTGCTGGGGGCCTTGGTGATCCGATACCCTCTACCCCAGAGAGGGAGGGCAAGTTCTGATGGTAAGATGTTCTGTGCGACCCATCGTCTCTCGCTGGGGACCTGGCATGTCATTTTGAGCCATCTCTGTTTTGCCCAGATGTCCTTTGTATCTCCCAGTCTGCTGTGCATTTCAGATAGTACATAAAGACTGCAAATCAGAAACTGTCAAAGAGAGACTCTTTTCTCTCTCTTGCTCACTCTCGCTGTGTCTCGATGCAGGGGTGTGGCTGATCAGAGAGAGAGAGGAACTCCACCTCAAACCCCCAAAACACACACACACACACTCACACACTCTCTTCCTGTCCCACCTGTTGCTCAAGGCCTGGCCTCTGGGTGGTCTTTGGTCTTGCTGCAACAGGCCTCCTTATCCCGTCCGGTGTCCCAGCCCCTAGAGCTCAGCCTGGCCCCTCCTGCCCCCTCCTCAGCCTGTGGACCATGACCCCGTAGCTCCTCCAGCTACGTGTTTGCCCCCTGACCCTGGCAGGGCCGACTCCCCTCCACTCCCTAGTGCTCAGCTCAGATGGCACTTCCTCAGGGAAGCCCCTGACATGGCCAGGCTCCCTAAGGCAGACCCCAGGTCTACCAGGGTTCGGCACCCTGGGCCCGAGGCCCGGCCACGCTGTGGACCCTCTGGTGCTGTTTCTCATGGTTCCGTTCTACAGTTCGTTCCCACATGGCAGTTAAAGCCAGTCCCTTACCGCTGGGCCTTCCTGGTTTCGTGTGGGCTGGTTTTCCCTTTTGAACAGGCCAGGCAGGTGGTTCTTGAGGAACTTGCTTCTGAGAGATGGGGCCTGGGAAGCCCATCCTTACCTGTATGCCAGGGAACTCGAGAAATGTGCTCTGGTACCAGCACCTGTGTGCAGTCAGGATGGGTGAACAGGTGTGACAAGTTTGGGAGTCTGGAGTCCATTGCCCTCACACCCCGTACCCTGTGGCCCTGGCATCTCCCTCAGTCTTGGCGCTGAGCAGGCAAGGGAGCAGGTCTGGGGGAGTTCACACTTGGACCTCAAGTGGACCGCCTCTCCAGTCCCCACCCCCACCCCAGCCTGGACCGCCCTTCCCTGCCTTTTTATTTTATTATTATTTTTTTTTTGAGTTGGGGTCTCACTCTGTCGCCCAGATTAGAGTGCAGTGGCCACTCCCGGCCACCGCAGCCTCGACCGGCTGGGCTCCGGCAATCCTTCAGCCTCAGCCTTCCAAGTAGCTGGAACTCCAGGCGCACGCTACCATGCCTGGCTAATTTTTTTGATTTATTGTAGAGATGAGGTCTCATCAAGTTGCCTAGGCGGGTCTCGAACCCACGGGCTCAGGCAATCCACTCACCTCAGCCTCCCAAGGCGCAGGATTACAGGCTGAGCCACCGAGCCCAGCTTAATTTTTTGATTTATTGTAGAGATGAGGTCTCGCCAAGTTGCCCAGGCGGGTCTCGAACCCGCGGGCTCAGGCAATCCACTCACCTCCACCTCCCAAAGGCGCGGGATGACAGGCTGAGCCAGCGAGCCCGGCTCCTTCCCTGCCTTTTTAAATACAACTCCTCCCTACGATTCAGCCTTCAAGGGAAGCCCTCTCTGATTCTACCCATCTCCCAGTCAGAGTTGCCTTTTTCATGCTTCCCCCATTATTTCTTTCTTTCTTTCTCTCGGGAAACCTTCCCTGTGTACCTACCTTGTGCCAGACTCAGGATGTGAAAGTGAGCAGACAGGGTGGGGAAGGAGCAGTTGCTCACCCAGGAACCGCCCACATGCATGTACAATCACAGGGTGCTGAGTGCCCTAAGGGAAGGTTTCCAGGCAGAACCAGGGTCCTCGTCAGGGGGTCTAGCCTTGTGGAGGAACTTCCCTGAGGAAGTGGCAGTTGAACTGAGCTTTGGAGGAAGGGGTGGAGCTCGCCATCCTAGCGGGGCAGAAAGGCACTCCAGAGAGCAGGAGCAGAGGGTGCAAAGGCCCCGTGACCTGCTGGTGTGTGCATATGTGTGGAACTGTGAGAAAGCCAGGAGAAGGCAACAGATTAGACCGTGGGGTGGGCCTTGAGGCCCCATGAGGACTTGGACCTCCAGATGCCTGTGTGGCCATCTGTGGATTCTGGTGTGTTGCATCCTCCACTGACGGCAGGCCCCCCAAGGGCAGGCTCAGGCCCATTTTCCTGGCTCTGGAGCTGGCGGGGACCTGGCAGGAGGACAGCCGGCTGGTAGATCTCAGATAGAGGAGACCTCTCCCACCCCACCCCACACAGGCTTTGAGAAACCATGTGAGTCAGGGCTTTCATGAGCCAGTTGCAAGTATGGAAGATCCTCTCGATGGATTGACAGGGGAGGCAAGTGTTCTTTGCTCAGTCAGTTCTTCATCAGTGCTGCCCCTAGAACTTGGACGTCTTCTATGTCCACACTGTCTAAAAGGTGGCCGTCAGGCCCCTGTGGTAGTAGCCCCACAGGGCACGTCGTATGTGGCTCATGCAATTGAGTGACTGGATTTTTTGTTTAATTGCAATTAATTAAATCTAAATCCCCATGTGAAGCTAGTGGCTGCCAGGCTGGACGACTCAGCCCTAGGCCCTTGTGGGAAGCGGCGTGTCTGGGCACCACCTGGGGGCCAGGCACGGGCCGGGCATTAACCTGTTCAGTCGTCTCTGCAACCCTCAGAGGCAGGAGCTCATGGCCTTACTCTGTAGACAGATGAGGCAGGTAGGCTCAGAGAGGTTGAATGCTTTCTCCAAGGTTGCCCAGCAGGTAGGAGGCAAAGCTGGACTGGAACCCAGGTCTGGCTGAGATTGCCCTGTCTGTCTCTGTTCACCCTTTCCAGGGGTCAAAAAGGTGAAATCAAGTGGGTTGGGAATATGTAAAAGGCTTGAAGCATAAATAAAGGTGGGGACAAGGGATAGTGGAGGGGGATGGGGTGGGGGGGACCAGAGCTGGACCGGAGAGCGTTCACTGCCAGCCACAGGAGGGTGAGGCCATGGGCAAGAGGAGGCATAGAATGTTCTGGAAGCCCGGCGTGCTGGGTTCGCCCTGCAGGACTCCGCACTGAGGGCCTGTTCCGGAGATCGGCCAGTGTCCAGACCGTCCGTGAGATCCAGAGGCTCTACAATCAGGGTGAGTGTGCCCCTCAGAGCCCCATGCCCCGAGTGGGCACAGAACTCCAGTGCCTCAGAACCCATGACCGCATAGCCCCCACCGCCCCCCAAAATACTCAGGTTGGGGCAGTTGCCCAGCAGCCACCTGGTCGTCCAGAGTAGGGCCCTTTGCCTGGACACCGCCAGCCCTGCTGGGACGAGGTGGCTGCATGATGTCATTTTGCCTGTAGGGTCTCAGGTGGACGTGTGGCTTCAGGAGTACCCTGCATCACAGGGAAGCTTTCCTGGAGTCTGCCCTAATCAGCACCCCCCAACTGACTCTGCAGGCTTCCTCGCCTGCCATGTGTAACCAGGTGGGGGAACTCATCGCTCCGTCACTCATGAAGCCACGGTCTAGCTGGCAGGGTTGACCCTCAACTCCCACTCACTCCCACGGCTGGCTGCATATCACTCACCAAGCGACAGAGCTGTGTGGTGCAGAGTGGGGGTGCCTGACGGCCAGCCCGTCCCAGGCCTGTGTGCACACGGCATCGTGTTGTCCTTGCTGGGCACTGACGAGAGAGCCAAGGCCTGGCCTCAGAGAGCTCACATCCGAGCCGGGAGCAGTGCCACACCCCAGAGAAGCCAGTAGCCTGCCTCAGCCTCTGTTGGGTGCGCTGGAGAAGGCAGTAAGGGCAGGGCATGTAGCTGTGGGGGTGAGCAGGGCCGGGTACCCCATTTCCAGACTCATCCTGGACACGTGGCTCCAGCACAAGCCTCCTTCCACCAGGAGTCCTCAAGCCATTTTGCCTCAGGGCCCCTTGTGCAGCAGTTCCCAGACCAGAGTCCAGACTTCAGCAGCCCTGTATTCTGTGTACAGGGAAGCCCGTGAACTTTGACGACTATGGGGACATTCACGTCCCTGCTGTGATCCTGAAGACCTTCCTGCGAGAGCTACCCCAACCACTGCTGACCTTCGAGGCCTACGAGCAGATTCTCGGGATCACCAGTATGTACCTGGAGCAGGCAGAGGGAACTGGGTTCTCAGGTGCCATCTGCCAGCTACTGGCCCTGGGTCAGGCTTTGGGGTGGCCAAGGTGGCATCCACCCACCCTTATTCTGTTGCTGTTTAGCACTGTGGGGGAGAGAGAAGGGACCTGCAGGGCTGCCCACCACTCACTGTCCACAGACAGGCCCAGTCTCTCAGGTGCTATGGAACCAGGGGGTGGAGGTGGGGTGGCCAAGGGTGTCTCTAGATTTAGGGAACATCATCCTGGTCAGAGTCCTGCTTGTACCCCCAATACCCCATTCCTCCTCTAGAATGGGGCCTTCCAGCATTTATCTTCAAATTATTGTAGAACACCAAGTACATATGGTACACACAAGTGCTCAGTGCACAGATTAGTCACAAACAGCTCAGTAAAGGCATCTCAGAAGTACTGGGGAGTGCTAAGGAAGTCAACACTTCAAAAGAATTGTACAGCCTCCGGTCTTTTGTCTATGTAATCAAACACTTAATGGGGCTACCTCTGGACCCAAAGTTTCTTCTTGGAGCACTGTAAGCCAACGGAGGAAACCCGGTTTTTATGTTAATTCTAAAACAGCTACCTTAAGGTGTTTCAGAGACAAAACTTGAATAAGTCAGTGTTGCTTCCCTGCTGTGTTGTCAAGAATCACCTTTACCCAAAGAGCAGCTGGGCCTTCATCCTAGCCCCTGGCAGGTGACCTCTGAACCTTGGAATTTCCCAGGGAACGGCAGTGTCTTTGTTATTCATTGGAGACCTTAAAGATTTATAGTAACTGATTCTTATGGGGACTCAAGATGGAGCTGGCCACTCTGGAAACGCCACTCATGGGGTGAGAGGGTTGGGGCTTTGAGTCACATGAGACCAGTCTGACTCCCTGGGAAGGGCAGGAGGCTGGAGATTGACTGCAATCACGTGGCCACACCTCAAGGATACAAGAACTCAAACTCCCCACTGAGGGAAAGCTCCACCCACTAACACAGCTTTTGCTCCCAAGCACCTGCCAAGTGCCAAGCCCTGACTGAGATGGGGGAAGCGGCTGTCCCACAGACCAGATGGTCACAAAAAGGGTTGAGGGCTGGCTGACTTCAGCTAGTGGACAGGGTGCCTGGGAGGGTTTGGAGACGGGCTGGGCCTTCTGAAGACAAATCCTATCATATGCATGGAAGCAGTTATCTGATGGAGGTTGTCCAATTGGTGTCTACCCACTCGTCTGGCCTGGTGCCAGGAGGGCAGGGCAGGCGAGATGGACAACGTCCCTGTCGCCTGAATATACTGAACTCTGTTCTAGAGAGACGCTTCCAGACTTCATTAGCAGAGGGCCGCAAAGACATGATGACTCCAGTTCCTCTAGGCTCCTGCCTGAGAAAGCTCAGTGCTGCCAGGAGAATTGACAGGCCAAAGCCTGGTGACGGGCAGAGAGGCCCCTGAGCCCTTCCTTTCCTTGAGAGAGCTTGCAACTGTAAATCCTTTCTCTGCCCTTTCAGATGAAAATCTCCCACCACCCATTACTGTCCCCTCAAGGACCCAGAGCCATTTCTCTGAAGTGTTAACATTCAAAGAGATGACTCACTGTGGAAGGAGTAGGGCTGGAACCGTTGCCTCCTGTCATGATGACACCAGAAGCCTGTTTCTCTTCCCAGTAGGCACCGAAGAAATCCAGGTGGCATAGTCCCATCGAGTAACCCCTGTAGGAGAGGAAAAAACTCTTCCTTCTAACCCATCTTAGGTTCCTTGACTGGGGCCCTATACACTGGGCTGGTAGAGGGTGAAGTCACAAGAGGAAACTACCATTTTATTTAATATAAATTTTACCTGTCACTGGAGCCTTTGTAAGAAAATGAAGACCTGAAGACACAGTAATCCTGAGTGTTTTTATACCAGGTTTGAGGAAGAGTGGAAAATCATAGCAAAACATGATGGGACAAAGGAATATGAACCAAGGCATGGAAACTGGGGGGAACTTGACAAGTCCTGTTCATTGATTCCTTCTGGCATCCCTCCATCTTCAGAGATGAGGATGCTCCTTCCCTCTGGGCATAGGGAAGGGCCCCTCTCACAGGGGGTCTTTTGACCTGTTTCAGAGAAGAAGGGGGAGGTTACAGAGTCCTTCCTGCACCTGCCATTTTTTCAGAATTCTTCAACTTAACTATTCAATGTGCCCAGGTGCCATATTTTGGGGTAGTACCCTCCCCATCTGAAACTTTCTCCAAGAAGTGTCACAGTCACCGGGCTCGGTGGCTTAGCCTGTAATCCCAGCACTTTGGGAGGCTGAGGTGAGTGGATTGCCTGAGCCCATGGGTTCGAGACCCGCCTGGGCAACTTGGTGAAACCTCATCTCTACAATAAAATAAAAAATTAGCTGGGCGTGGTAGCGCACGCCCGGAGTTCCAGCTACTTGGAAGGCTGAAGCGGAGGGATCGCCGGCGCCCAGCAGGTCGAGGCTGCGGTGGCCGGGAGTGGCCACTGCACTCCAGTCTGGGTGACAGAGTGAGACTCCAACTCAAAAAAAAAAAGAAGTGTCACAGTGCAGAAACCAAGTTGGGAAACTGTCTCTTATTACAGTGAATCCTTTCAGTCCTGTGAGTAGGTCACTCCAGTTAAACAGTTGCATCTGACTTCAGGAGGCAGTGGTCTAGGTGGGAGCAGGGTGGCTACCTACGTGAGATCTTTGTGCACAAGCAATCGGCTATTTGATTGGGAGCATTTCTGTGTCAACAAACACAAAGGCTCCTGGGTTGAACAAACTATAAACCCAAGCTTTGGGTCCAGAGGGCATTCCATTGAGATTTCTAGATGGTTAGCTTGAAGAAGCCTTTCATGGTGGAATGAGAATGGCAGTAGCCAGCCCATGAATTTTCTAGTTTGCAATGTGGATAATTTTGGTGATGGCATTGGGTGTTCCAGTGAACTTTCCGAGTGGCTGATGCAGCAGGGGGTACAGGGTTGTCCATACATGATCTCTTGTGATGATTTCTTTGAAGTTCATGTCACATGTTCCTGCTTCAGCTTGCAGGGCTTTGGGGAAATGAGAGTTTTCATTCTCTGTGATGCCAAGTCAGGAAGATGGGAGAAAAAATGGAAATGTTTGGTGTGTTTAGCCGGGTGTTAGAAAAAACTGGAAGAACTGAGAACCCACAAGTATGTACTGTAGTTTTCCACTGAAGCATAATTTCTCCATATAGTTGGTACCTCTGCTTTTGATTCTTGTTTGTAAAATAAGTCTGGTTTCATTGGATTGGCCTGGTTTTTTACATATGTGTAGGAAGAATGGTAATTGACCTAGGCAGGTTCTTTTTAAGTTTGCTTTACTGGAATTTTTTTTTTTTTTTTTTTTTGAGACAGTCTTGCTCCCTCACCCAGGCTAGAGTGTAGTGTCACCATTACTGTTCACTGCAACCTCGAAACTCTGGACTCAAGTGATCCTTCTGCCTCAGCCTCTCAAGTAGGTGGGACTACAGGTGTGCACCGCTGTGCCCAGCCAATTTTTAAATGTTTTGTAGAGACAGGGTCTCACTTTGTGGCCCAGGCTGCAGTGCCTTGGTGCAACTACAGCTCACTGCAACCTTGAACTTTCCTGGGCTCAAGTGATCTCCCTACCTCATCCTCCCAAGAAACTGAAATTACAGGTGCACACCACTATGCCTGGCTAATTTTTAAATTTTTTTTTGTAAAGACGAGGTCTCATTTTGTTAGCCAGGCTGGGACGAGAACTTTTAATAAAGAATTGCAGATATTTAATTTATATAAGCACATATATCTCTATGCCAATTTGAATAGAATTTCTTTAAGGGGTTTTATAAATTAATTTGGTAATGCTATCCAGATATAGAAAAATTTCACATATTCATAACATACATACATATACCTGACATACACACACACAAACCGAGCTCTGATAACTCTTCATACAGTTTCACGCAGGTTTAAGTTACCTATTAAGGGCGAAAGCTTTTTGTCAGTATCTCAGGGGAAGACCTTTAAGATTTTTTTTATTTTCCCAGTTTGTTTCCAGATGGTCCTTTTAACTTTTATTTTCCACCAAAGGTATACCTAATCCATTGTGACTCAAAACCAGTAAGCCTTTTGACCATGGATGCAAGAGGCCTTCCCAAAAAAGGGTGTGGAATATGCAGTCCCCCCAGGATCCAAAGTTATCCCCAAGATAGCCGAAAGAAAGAAGGGCTTAGACAAGCCAAGAGCTGACCATGGTTGGTAGGATCATTTGCGATGGGATGCAACCCACATTCCGTCTGGCCATCTATACATTCTCGGGGCTCCAACCTGACAGCAACCTATTCCCTCCCCCGCAGTTGGAAGCCAAACTCATTACAGAAGCAAGCTCTCAGGACACAGAGTGAAACAAAAGGAGAGTATTTATCCTATGGTTCTCCTCCTAACAAACAACACAAGAGACAAAGAAAGCAGTGACTATTCCTGGGAGTCAAAGGACTGCCAAGAAATACTCAGTTTCAAATCAAATTCATGAAAGTCACAAGCCAAAGAACCAATTTTTTTTTTTGAGTTGGACTCTCATTCTGTCTCCCAAGCTGGAGCGCAGTGGCATGATCATGGCTCACTCCAGCCTCGACCTCCTAGGCTCAGGCGATCCTTCTGCCTCAGCCTCCCAAGCAGCTAGTACTACAGACACGCGTCACCATGCCCAGCTAATTTTCTGGATTTTCATAGAGCTGAGGTCTCACTATGTTGCCTAGGCTGGTCTCCAACTCTTGGCCTCAAGCGATCCTACCACCTCAGCCTCCTGAAGTGCTGGGATTTCAGGCGTGATCCAATACACCTAGCCAGAACCAATTCTAATAAACATTTTTCTCCCACTAGTCCAAATTTAGAAAGAGAAAAGACAAAGAGACTTTACCACCCTAATTCAATAGGGTCCTGTAGACAGCTGACTTTGGTAAGAAGAGTAAATCTTGGCTGGTTTTGCCGAAGGGCCTGAATTCTGCTGCAGCTTCCAGACTGAGCAAGGGGTTCCAGCCAATGTAGTCCATCTTCATTGTTGGTAACTGTAGGGGAGCAAAAAACATTTTCCTTCTACCCATGTTTGGCTGAGCCCTGTAACTCAGGCTGACAAAAGACAGATTTACAAGAGAGAAACATGCTAGTTTATTTAATGCAAGTTTTAGCCTCAGAGTTTTTATGTCGGGTTTGAAGAAGGGTATTACGTCATGGAAAACGTGACAGGACAAAGGGCTAGGAGCCAAGGGCAGGAAGCTGGGAGAACTTGACTAGGCCTGTCCATTCGATTCCTCTTGGCATCCCTCCATCTTCAGGGCTGAGAACGTGCCTTCCCTCTGGGCATAGGGAGGGCCCCTCTCACGGAGGGGTTCTACGACCTGCTCCAGGGGACAAGGCAGAGGTCAGAGTCCTGCCTGCACCTGCTGTTTCTCAGAAATTTCCAGCTGAATATATCCAGCATACCCAGGCGCCAGACTTTGGGGTGGTGTGTTGTGAGCCCTGTCACCCCTTCCTACCTTTATAAATGTCACTTCCCTGCCCAAGCCCTGCCATACACTCTGGCACCCCCCCCCCCCGCTCCTTCCTCATTCTCCCTCTGGGATGCCCACTCACTTCCGCACAGTTGACGTTGAGTTCTGTTCCTGCTCGCTAGTGCAGTTGGTATTATTGAGTAAAGTCTACCCTTACTGCTTTAACTAGAGTCCAGCTCTGTTTTTCTCTGACACTGGATACCTTCTTGTCAGTCCCTGTGCGTGCCAGGCAATGGCGATTTGGAGGGGAATAAACATGCAGGCCATCGCCATCAGGAATGCCCAGACGAGGTGCAAGGACAGATGCATTGTTGAACTAAGCAGAATTAAGTGACTGCTGCGTGTCTGAAAGAGGGCATGGACGTGTACCGCAAGAAAAGCAGGGATATCTGGAGAGGAAGAAGGACAGGGCAGAGCCTGGAGGTGTGACAGCTCATGGTAGCACTAAATTCAGGGGCGTGGGAGTGACACGACTGGCTGTGGTACATGAATTCTCAAGCTCTTCTAAGAATCAGCGCCCCACAGGGTGCATGGATGGTGAGGTCCCAGCTCAGAGCTTTGGAATCAGTGGGTGTGAGGAGGAGCCCAGGAATCTGCATCTCTACCCATCTCCCAGGTGATACCACGATGCTGCCAGTGGGTCAGGGCTTTGTCCGATGGAATGCCAAGCTGAGGTCACTGGACTCCTTTAGAAGCCACTTGATTCCCTGCACAGCTGTCAAAATATCACCTTGAGCAGTTTGGGGGAAAATTGTTCCTTCTTCCTCTGATATAAATATGGAAATGCAGGAAAGGGACTGGCCTGGCTTAATGGAAAGAGCTTTAAGGAAACTCTTTAAAGAGCTTAATGGAAAGCGTGAGCGATAGGTGAAGATCCGGTGCTGGAAAGCACCAGTCTTTCGGGGTAGGGCTCCATCCTGCAGCTTTCTTGCCCGTGAGTTTTTGCTTCTGGGACTGCCCCTGCCGCAGGAGCTGTTTTGAGCCATGCCTTTTTCTCATTCCCACCATCCTTTAATTCCTCCCCTTACATGCATGTCTGCTCTCTGTAATGGCTACACAGCCTTGCCGTGGCCATCACTCCTTGGGACCTTGTACTCTGTCTCACTGGCCCCCTGCTGATGCACATTTAGAGCTCTTTCCAGTTTCATTTTGCTCACTGCCAGCTGTGAAAGCTCTGAGGATCTGGTTGTGGAGAACTGAGAGGGTACCAGAGGCTGGGAACTCTGCCTCCGGGCCTGTGGCCTGATAAGCTGTCGTGGTTGAAATGCACCTCAGCAGCCGGGCTCGGTGGCTCAGCCTATAATCCCGCGCTTTGGGAAGCTGAGGTGAGTGGATTGCCTGAGCCCGCGGGTTCAAGACCTGCCTGGGCAACTTGGCGAGACCTCATCTCTACAATAAATAAAAACATCAGCCAGGCCTGGTAGCGCATGCCTGTAATTCCGGCTATTCAGAAGGCTGAGGTGGAAGGATCGCCGGAGCCCAGCAGGTCGAGGCTGCAGTGGCTGGGAGTGGCCACTGCACTCCAGTCTAGGTGACAGAGTGAGACTCCAACTGAAAAAGAAAAAAAAAAAAGAAATGCATTGGAGTGCTGGATATGGCAATGAAAGAACAGGATGCCCAGTTAAATTTGAATTTCAGATAAACAATGCATGCTTCTTCACTATTGCATGGGGCATACTTATACTCAAAAGTATTTGCTGTTTACCTTCAAGTCACATTTCACTGAACATCCTCTATTTTTTTTTCTGAGTGGGAGTCTCACTCTGTGGCCCAGGCTGGAGTGTAGTGGCACACTCACGACTACCCCAGCATCAACCTGCTGGACTTTGGCGATCCTTCCACCTCAGCCTTCCAAGTAACCAGAACTATAGGCATGCGCTACCACGCCCGGCTAATTTTTTATTTATTGTAGAGATGGGGTCTCGCCAAGTTGCCCAGGCTGGCCTCGAACCCACGGGCTCAGGCAGTCCACTCACCTCAGCCTTCCAAAGTGCTGGGATTACAGGCTGAGCCACCAAGTCTGGCCGTGTCCTCTATTTTATCTGACAGGCAGATGTGTCTCCTGAAGTGATGCAACGAACCCTTCCACTCGGGGACCTGGGCTTTCCGGGTGCCTATAGCGTCCAGGGATAGTGCTGCTGGGATAGCGCCTGATGTCCAGCAGGCGAGTTAAGGCACTGGGTCACAGCTAAACAGATCTAGATTCAAGTCCCAGCCTCGCCACTCACTAGCTGTGTGATCCTGGGCTGGTCATCCAAGCTCTCTGAGCTCACTTTCCTCATCTGTATACCCTGGAGCTGTTAAAATACTTGGCATGATTGCTGGCATGTAGTAAGTTTTTGATGACATTGCCTGCTGTGACAGCTTGCTGGTCCTGCCTGCTTGCCAGTGGGTGTGCCTTCTTGGTGACCCCAGTGAGAGCGAGGTGGACCTGCACCCATAAACACTGTAGGACCAAAATTTTTAGAACAGCCAGAGCAAGACGGCGGCCTCCAGACCTGACTGGTTCCTCAGAAACGCTCACTTCAGGGGAACTCTTTGTCCATTTGAATTACTGAACAGCAACAATAGTTTGATCTCATGGAATGATGCCTTTTATTAATGAGCCAAGAAGAAAGGTCACTGTGGGAGTTTCATGTCTTGGCGCCGGGTGTGTCTGTAGAGCACTCAAAGTGCTCCCCAGTAACTGGGGAGGGTGGCTAGTGTGTTGGAGGATATGGGTATGCCACCACAGGTGCGAGCGTGTGTGTGCATGTGTGTGCGAGTGTGTGTGGGGGGGCGTGTAAGTGCATGTGTGTGTGTATGGGGTGTGTGAGTGCATGAGTGTGTGTGCATGTAAATGTGTATGGGTGTTTGCATGTGGGAGCGGATGTGCAGGTGTGGGTGTGTGTGAGCATGTGCATGCAAGGGTGGGTGTGTGCAGGGTGGGTGTGTGCATGAGTATGTGTGCGGGCATTGTGTATGAATGTGCATATGCACGTGTGTATCTGCAGCTGCAATTTGGTGAATCCTTTGGTTGGTGGGTTTTGATGTGAACATTGCAGAACTCCAATGGAGCATGTGGTCATGAAGGCACTGTGGGGTCTCAGAGTGTGGGATGGTTAGGCCAGGCCCCAGGAGGGTGGCAACACTACCTTCCCCAAGAGCAGCGTGGTATAGGGATTTGGTGCTGTCATAAACAGGTGATCAGTCTAGAGCAGGATTGCAGATTTTTCCTGGAAAGAGCTAAATGGTAAATATTTAGGCTCATGGGCTGTACAGTCTCTGCTGCAACTCAACTCTGCCCTTACAAGGCAAATGCAGCCACAGACTACATGCAAAAAGGCCATGGGGTATTCCAATAAAACTTTATTGACAGAAGCAGGCGATGGTCCAGATTTGATTCATGGGTTGCAGTTTGCTCACCCCTGGTCTAGACCAACCCATTAATAAAGTGACTCAGCTCTGCTGGCTTCCTGGAAGATTATAGCTGTTGTGCCCGTTTTATTTTTATTTATTTATTTTTTTTTATTTTTTGAGTTGGAGTCTCACTCTGTTGCCCAGACTGGAGTGCAGTGGCACACTCTCGACCACCGCAGCCTCGACCTGCTGGACTCCGGTGATCCTTCCGCCTCAGCCTTTCTAGTAGCCAGAATTACAAGCGCGCGCTACCACACCCAGCTAGTTTTTTATTTATTATAGAGACGAGGTTTCAGCAAGTTGTCCAGGCAGGTCTCGAACCTGTGGGCTAAGGCAGTCCACTCACCTTAGCCTCCCAAAGTGCTGGGATTACAGGCTGAGCCACCGAGCCCAGCCTGTTGTTCCCGTTTTAGAGAGCCTGCAGAAAGAGTTTGCTGAGAACAGCCCCATGGCCAGGCAGTGGGTGGGGGCTCCAGGCCATCCTCCTCCATGTGCCAGTGCCCCCACCCCCAGGCAAGGATGTAGGCTGCCCTCAGGCCCCTGGAGCCAGCTTAGGATGGAGCCCGTGCCCTTTCAGGTGTGGAAAGCAGCCTGCGTGTCACCTGCTGCCGCCAGATCCTACGGAGTCTCCCAGAACACAACTACACCGTCCTCAGCTACCTCATGGGCTTTCTGCACGCGGTGAGTGGACAAAATGGGCAATGGGGTGAGGCCCAGGCTTCGTGCCTGGCCGTGATGGCCTCTCCCATCCACACCAAGCTGCCTGCGTAGACCAGTCCCCTGCTTGCCCCAGGGACGGGGTCACACCCTCCTCTGGCCTTGGAATATGACTCTCTGGCACCAAAGGACTCCATCCATGGCCTGGTGGGGCAACAGCTCTGCTGAGACACCCCCTCCTGCTGGACAGGACCAGCCATTCCCCTGCCCGCTCCCGTTCCTGGCCATCCCTTGGTCATTGCCTATGACCTTCATTATTGGGGTCCTCTGATCCCACATCACCTCCTGCATGGGCTGAGTCTCAGGGAGGTGGGGGCTATGTTCTGTGTCCAGGGCAAGGAGCCTGATACACGGTAGGCCTCCACTGTGCCCTGAACAAGGCACATATCACGCGTAGATTAGCTTCCTCTGGCTGCTGTGACAAAGTACCACAAACTGTGTGGCTTCAAACAGCAGAAACTGACCTCACTCTTCTGGAAGCCAGCATTCAAAATCAAGGTGTTGATGGGGCAGTGCTCCCTCCAGAGGCTCTAGGGGAGGACCCTTCCTGCCTCTCCCAGCTCCTGGTAGCTGTGCCACTCTGGTCTCCGCCTCTGTCTCCACGTGACCTTGTCCCCTCTGTGTGTCTCCTGTCTCCCATCTCCTTTTGCCTTTCTCTCACAAGCACACTTGTCATTGCACTTAGGGCTTCCGGGATAATCCAGCATGATCTCATCTTTAATGTTAAATTAGTGACATCTGCAAGGAGCCTCGTTCTAAACTGAGGCAGGGCTGGGTTGTGTCTGGCCGTTGTGGTCAGTTCTGTGAGAGCGGCTCCCAGCTGTGCCCACTTCTCCGGTTCTCTGCTATGCCCTGGCCCTCACGGCTCTGCTTTATTCCCGCTCCTGATCCTTTGAGGCTCCCCACAGCTTGGAACTTGTAGGGAGGTCAGGAGAAAAGAACAGGCCCTACTCTCAGATGGGTGTGCTGGGTCCCCCTGCCACTGACTGGCTACATGACCTTGGGCAAGTCTCCTGTACTCTATGGGGCCTCAGTTCCCTCATCTGTAAAATGGGGTGGAAGGAATCCCACTTCCTGGGGTGCTGGAGATGTTGGTGGAGACGGACAGAGAGCCCTTCAGGGAGGAAGCTCTTCCACTCTCTCCTCACTCCACCCGGGACCCCAACATGCTGGCTGGTCTTGATCATGCCTAGTTCACCAACCACAGCATGGAGCTGAGAGGTCATCCAGCTCATACCCACCCTGAGTAGGCTTCCTGGGTTCCCTGGAGTGGAAGAGGAGATGGTAGGGTGTTGAGGAAATGTCAGAGCCAAAGGATCCCCCAGGGCATTGAGGTCAATTTCTTCCTTTTACAAATAGGGATACTGAGGTCCTAAGCAGGGAGGTGGCTCAAGGTCACAGTACCAGGGGGTAGCTCCCAGGCCAGTGCTCTTCTTACTACTCACACCCCTCCCAGGGTTTAGGAGGGAATTCCAGGCCACTGCTGCCCTCTGGGTTCACTCCGCTTGTCTCACGTGTGGGTTCTTCCAGGTATCCCAGGAGAGCATTTTTAACAAAATGAACAGCTCCAACCTGGCCTGTGTCTTCGGGCTGAATTTAATCTGGCCGTCCCAGGGGGCGGCCTCCCTGAGTGCCCTTGTGCCCTTGAACCTGTTCACCGAACTGCTGATTGAGTACTACGAAAAGATCTTCAGCGCCCAGGAGGCACCTGGGGAGTATGTCCCTGGCCCCGCAGGAGCCAGCAAGCAGAGCAGTCCCTTCACCAGAGGATGTGCCGCCGACAGACGAGCTGCAGGCCTTGCCAGGCCTGTCCCGCCTCAGAGTCCCCCAACAACAGCCGGGAGACACCTCTAGTGTTGGAGATACACTTGTGTGTATTAAGCTACCTCCCCTGCCTGTCTGTGCACTTGCTTTATGTTTTGGAAACCTGCCATTGCGGAAAAAAAGCAGGTATTAAATGAACTCAGAACCTTCTAGTGAACATTCTGTGCTTCTGACTCTTGGGCTCTTCTCCACTATTCCTGAGCTGTGGGCCAGGATACAAGAATATGTTTGCTAGGATGATTCTTCTGCATCATAACCCAGCTGGAAATGGGAATTGATTGCCCAGGGTCTTGTGTCAGTCAGTACCTCGTGCTGCTGCAGTGCTGGGGAACAAACCATCCAAACCAGTAACAAAGCAACAGCTGTTCATTAGTGCCCTGGGTCAGCGGGGAAGTTTTTTTTTTTGGTCTTTTACGGGACTCGCTCACATGTCGGGGCTGAGCTGCCAGTCAGCTAAGGAGATTGCTCTCCTGCCTGTCTCTTATCGCAGCAGACTAAATGGGGCACATTCTCCCGATGCCGTCAGAGGTGCGTGCACAAGAGCTAGCGCGAGCAGTTTTCAAGCTTTAGTTCACGTCCTGGGGCCACAATGGGAGGGCCCTGCAAGGTTATAAGGGGGTGGATATGGGGAGGGTGCAGAATTGGGCATAAAGCAGTCAAGCTGCCCAAGCGCTCTAAGACAAGTTAGGATCTTGCCGTCCCAGACAGGCTGACCTTCAGGGTTGCAAGATGGGTCCTGTTTCCATCAAAGACAGTGGAGAAGAATGCACCGTCTCAGTTCCACGTTCCCATCAAAAAGCCCCCAGGTTCACCTTGATTGGGCAAGCTTAGGTCACACGCTCACCTGGACCAAGCACTGCAGCCAGGAAAGGTTCTGATTGGTTCAGACCCGAGTCACGTGCCCCACCCTGGGGCTGGAGTGAAGCCCCACCCAGACCTGGCAATGAGGGAGGTGTGGCTCCCCAGACTAATATCACCCCAGAAAGACATCAAGCCGTCCTCCATGGAGTAGGTTAGCTACAAGTCACACGCTTGCCGCAGAGCAGGGAGAGGGTCCTGGGGAGAAAGTACCAAAGTCCCCTGCAGATACCTTGTTTTGGGGCCTCTCTTTGCCTGAGTGGGGTGTTGACCCCGGCTGCGTGGTGACCCTTGGGGGCTCGTGTGGATGCTTGGGGTCACCCGCTGTACTAGGTCAAGCCGACGTCTGGGGCTCCTCCTCTTCACTCTCATCTTCACATGATTAGTTCCACCCCCCCACCCCACCCTCGTTGGTATTTTTTGCCCTGTGTTCAGTCTTTAAGGGAAGGGCCGATGTGACTGCTGAGTGACCTCCCACCCCTGTCGCTGCATGGAGGGCACCTGGCACTGAGGACAAGCAGGATCTGTGCGTGCGGCAGGGGGGGTTCTACTCCGTTCTCCTGAGCCAGTCCCAACACCGATTGCGTCCCCTTCCCAGTGGTATTGCAGTGTCCCTGAGGTCTGGCTTCTCGGTTACTATGAGGTTGATTCTGTTCAAGTTTCTTGAAGCTGTTTCTGGATAGAGTAGATGGGACTTATTCATGAGGACGCTGGTCATGTGTGTCCAGCTCCGGTGGGAACCACACTCTGAGTCTATCTTCCTTCTGAGAGAGAGGACTGCTCGGCGGCCTCAAGGCCGGCGCTGTCGGGGCTAAGCCGGGTCTCTCCTGTGGAGCAAGCGATGCTAGACCACAGACTGGCGAAGAGACACCACCACCACATACATCCACTGAGGCCCTGCTGTGTGCCCAGGTGGTACAGAGTGGCTTTCACAGGCCCTGGTAAGCCTCGTGGCATCCCAATGGGGGAGTCATCTTTTGGGGGGCTTGAGGAAGCCCCAATAAATGACACCTCCCTTCTCTGCTTGAGCTCAGAACCATTTGAGAGAGAGGTCGCTCAGGATCCCCACAGATGGGATCAGATGTTTCCCTAAAGCTGCTCAGAGATCTACCTCTGTGGCCAAGGGCCTTTGCTAACTGGCCGCCTTGATTCAGCCTGGCTCACTGGTCAGAATATTCCCTCTTCTTCCCAAGGGGTTGGCAGAGAGAGGAAGGAAAAAAGGGAGTACTGATTCTACCGATGAAGTTTCTCCCCTTGGGGACAGGGAATTGGTCTATGTCGATACTCCCATAGTAGTCTACAAATGAGGACCCAGAGGTTCAGAGAAGTAAGAGAATGCACTCAAAGTCATACAGCTAGTGAGTAGAAGACCTGTGCAACCC
This sequence comes from Carlito syrichta, assembly GCF_000164805.1. NCBI lineage: Eukaryota > Metazoa > Chordata > Mammalia > Primates > Tarsiidae > Carlito > Carlito syrichta. The sequence continues at coordinate 991,079 of NW_007245857.1, read as the reverse complement.
TATGCTCTTCCAAGCTGTAGGAACCAAGGGGATGCAACTGGGCCTTGGTCTTCCCATCTGTACAGTGGGGATATATACCGTTTGCGCCTCTCCTGCTCTGAGAACGCAGCTAGAAAGCCGTAAGGTCAGCCGGGCTCAGTGGCTCAGCCTGTAATTCCGCACCTTTGGGAGGCTGAGGTGAGTGGATTGCCTGAGCCCGCGGGTTCGAGACCCGCCTGGGCAGCGAGACCTCATCTCTACAATAAATCAAAAAATCAGCCGGGCATGGTAGCGCATGCCTGTAATTCCGGCTACTCGGAAGGCTGAGGCGGAAGGATCGCCGGAGCCCAGCAGGCGAGGCTGCGGTGGTTAGGAGCGGCCTCCAGTCTGGGTGACCGTGTGAGACTCCAACTCAAAAAAAAAAAAAAGCCATAAGGTCTGAGCTTGAACCAGCTCCACCATGTGCTGTTAACTCTGAGTAAGTTTATTTTTTTATTTTTTGAGTTGGAGTCTCACTTTGTTGCCCAGGTTAGAGTGCTGTGGCACACTCACAGCCACACCAGCGTCGACATGCTGGGCTCCAGCAATCCTTCTGCCTCACCCTTCCAAGTAGCCAGAACTACAGGTGTGCACTACCACACCCAGTTAATTTTTCATTTATTGTAGAGATGAGGTCTTGCCAAGTTGCCCAGGCTGGTCTCGAACCCACAGGCTCAGGCAATCCACTCGCCTTGGCCTCCCAAAGTGCTGGGATTACAGGCTGAGCCACCGAGCCCAACTTACTCTGAGTGAGCTTAAACTCCATGTGCCTGTTTCCTGTCTGAACATGGACTGATGGTGAGTGCTGACAACCCAGCATGGACATGGAAGATGTATCTGCTGCCACACAGTATCTTGGATGTTTCCTGATCATACTGGAAACATCTAGATCTTAAAGAGTTTAAAGTAGGTTTTTGGCTGGGTTCAGTGGCTCATGCCTATAATCCTAGTACTTTGGGAGGCAGAGGTAGGAGAATTCCTTGAACTCAAGAGTTTGAGACCAACCTGGGAAACATAGTGAAAGCTCATCTCTACAAAAAAGTTTTTAAAACTAGTTGGGCATGGTGGCGTGTGCCTGTAGTCTCAGTTATTCTGAAGGCTAAAGTGGAAGGATTGCTTAAGCCCAGGAGGTCAAGGCTGCCGTGAGCCAGGATTGTGCCACTGTACTATAGCCTAGACGACAGAGTGAGACCCTGTCTGGATGGATGGATGGATGGATGGATGGGTGAATGGATGGATGGATGGATGGTTTTTGTATGTCCTCTCACACGACCATCCAGACTCCTGGACTCTGCAAGGCCCACTAAGCACATCTCTTCTATACTGCAAGTTGCCCTAAGCAGAGAGGATTGGTTTGCAGATGCCTCCAGAATGTACACATGACTGGAGTTCTGGGCAGCCTCTGCACCTATGTCCCTTGAGAAGCTCCAGCCCTCTGCTCACGCTGTGCCAGCCCTCACTCAGCTGGAGGGTCACGACTCATGCCCTCAACTGTCCCAGGACTCCATGGGATAGGACGGTAGGAACCCAGGCCAGAGCCCTGGGTATTCAGAGGAGACAGAGGCCTTAGCAGAGTCTTCTGGGCTCTTCTGTTTCCCTTTCTCCCAGCTCCTCCTTCCTCACTGATCTCTTGTCCAGTGTCCGTCTGCATCTTCTCTCTCCCCTTGGTCATCTTTTTACACCCCCATGCCCTTCATCATACGCTATCTGTCTCTTCTGTTTTTTCTAGATGTCTATCATTCCCAGCTAACCTAGGCCAAATGATTCTTTTGTGTGTCTTGAAAACAGGTTAGTGTTTCGCTTTCTATTCTGCTACAAACCCTTTTTCTTTTCTTTGATTCATGTATGCATTCTTTTATTTTTAACACAACCCTCCAGCTCTGACCAACCAGGGCCAGGCCTAGGGAACCTAGACCAGGACTGAGTGGGCCCCCAAGAGCAGTGCTGGCTGCCCGTCCTCCAGCCACAGCCTCTGGAAAAGCCACTCTTAGCTTGCACCCCTCCCCAGGAAGGCGTCTTATTTAGAACAATCCTAAAACGGCCTAAGAGTTCTGTTGCCAGAAAAAAAAAAAAACTGAAATAAAAATGATGGCTCCCTTAAGAGCACACCATTGTGAGCACCAGAATTAACAATGACATTAAATCAAATCTCATGCATTATGCAGAGAGGTTTACAGCGAAATGCACGTCTGTGAAATCTATGTTTCAAATTTTCTGACTCTGAGAGGTGGCCCCGAGATGTTCTCCTGTGGCTTCTTTGATAACAGTTTCCCTTTTACAAACGATAATTGTGGAATCCTAGCTTAGCACTGTGTGGCCTTGTCACCCTTCCTTGTATCAAAGCACAATTTCCCAATCATTTCCACAGCAAAAGAAAGCGATTACAGTGATAATGTGTTGGAAGCACATTGGTGCATTTCAGCTTAAAACAATGAAGTGTGATGCTGAAATGAGGACTCCAGGGTGTCTCTATTGACAGGACGCACAGAATAAATTGTCCAAACATTCACTTTTGCAGTAACAACGGAGATTTTAAGTGACTCCAGAGATTAGGCAGGCTGCCCAGAACTTGTAACTGACATCCACAATGAATTATTGAATCCTGTCCAGACATAAAAGTCTGCAGCAAATCAAGTAGTCAGTCTACCCTGAAGAAACCCAGGCTTCTGTCACTGGAGGAGCAAAGACAGGACACCCCACTTCTGGTCCCACCACAGATTCACAGCTGTATGACCCTCAGCAAGTCATTTAACCCAGCAGGGGGAGTTCAAAATCAGAGGACTCAGCTTGGGTTCCCTCCCCACACAGTGGGTGTGTGACCTGTCTTCCAGATTTTCCTTATTTGTGTGACAGGGAAGATTGTATCCACTCTGCAGTTCCCTACTTTGTGCCAAGCAATGTGAGTCACACAATTATGGAGATGAATAAGGTACACTTCCTGCCCTCAAGGGGCTTGCTGAGTAGCTGGGGAGGATACAAGAAAATAATAAATGCATAGGTAAGTGTTTTTAAAAACAAGCAGTATGTGCAGGGCTGAGGGAGGTGCAGGGTGGGAGAAAGAAGAGAGAGGAGAGAGTCATGGACACCTAGTTTTGTAGCTGAAGCTATATGGGTGGCTAAGGGTGATATTCTTCCCTGGATGCTGGGGGGAATGAAGGGAAGAGCAGCTTCTGCTATTGGTTTGATAACAAACAGATTTACCTTTTTCTTGTTATAAGAACAATAAATGCTTAGGGAAAAAGTCTCAGTGATAGTATACAGAAGGAAATACAAGTCACTCGAAACGTTACTCTCCATAGATAACTACTGTTCATATTTTAAGGAATGGTTACTCTCAGATAGTCTCATATACTGTCGGTAGTATGGGCACAGTTACTTTGGAGAGCAATTTAGCAAGCTGGTGAAGTTCATGCATTGTATGAAGGGGGACCCAAAAAAACCCAGAATTATCTTTTGGGGGGTGTGCCCCTTGAGGTACAGGCATCCCCCACTAGTTAGGTGTTCTAGGAACCCATCGGCATCAGTATACTAGCTAGCATTGTTGTGAGAGACTGTTTAGCTTCCGTGAATTTTTTTTGGAGATTTTTTTCAACACGTCTGCCCATTTCATGGTGGGTGATTTTCAAGCACACCTGCCCACAACAGGCTGAGTGCTCAGCAGTTTTTGACCAAAAACAGCATGACCCCCATGTCCCACCCTCCCTATTCACCCAGTCTTACCCTGGGTGACTCTCTTGTTTCCTCAAGAAATCAAAAAACAGCAGAAGCACTAAAAGCATCAAATTGAAAAGTTCGAAAACAGTGTTGGGCAATGGAAATGGTGTCTCAATAAGTGCATTACATCAAACAGAGAGCACTTTAAAGGTGACTGAAGTTTAAACATGTAAGAATAAATATATAATTTTTAATAAATAAATTCTGATGTTTTTGGGGTCCCTCCTTGTATGTCTAGGTCAATAACCAGAAAAGTACAAGCACATTACTGCAACATTATAGTCAGAAGAAATAATTAGGTGCAGCCTAAATGTTCTTCAGAAGAAAAAATGACAAATAAATTGGAGAGTACATTTATAAGATTGAGAAGTATCTTGCAGTTAAATGAATAAAATAGATGTGTACAATAGACAGAGTTTGCAATTTGAGTTAAACCAAGTAAAATTCCTAAAGCAAACAAAACCCAGCACTATTCAGAGGAATCTAATAAAACCCAAGATCTCTACAACATAATATTCACAATGTCCAGGATACAATTAAAAATTATTCATCATACAAAGAATCAGAGAAACAGACTGGGTGCAGTGGCTCACTCCTGTAATTAATCCCAGCACTTTGGGAAGCCAAAATGGGAGGATTTCTTGAACCCAGGAGTTCAAAACCAGCCTGAGCAACACAGTGAGACCTTGTCTCTACAAAAACAAAAAGTTAACTGGGCATGGTAGCATATCCCTGTAGTCCCAGCTACTTGGGAGGATGAGGTTGAAGGATTGAGACTGAGTCCAGGAGGTCAAAGCTGCAGTGAGCTGTGATCATACTGTACTCCAGCCTGGAGGATAGAGTGAGACCCTGAATTTAAAAAAAAATTAACTCTAAAACAGCGAACAGACATGAACCTTAAAATGATGCAGATGCGCCGGGCTCGGTGGCTCAGCCTGTAATCCTGCGCCTTTGGGAGGCTGAGGTGAGTGGATTGCCTGAGCCCGCGGGTTCGAGACCCGCCTGGGCAGCAAGACTTCATCTCTACAATAAAATCAAAAAATCAGCCAGGCATGGTAGCGCATGCCTGTAATTCCAGCTACTCGGATGCTGAG